>NC_089721.1:27653233-27681999 GCF_031753505.1 Anomalospiza imberbis
CACAGGCACTGCAAGGAGAAAAAAAGATTCTACATCTCTTTAAAAAATGTTCTCTCCCCCAAGCCAAAGAAAAAACCCTTCCAGCTACCCCAGTCCATTTGTGTTCCCAATCCACGTGTTTGTAATAAAGTTGTTGTCCCAGTTCCCCTATCCCAAAACACCCAGGGAAGAGTCAACTCCAGAATCATCGCAGCAAGCCATCACAGGGCAGCCATCACAGCAGCAGAAGAAAACAACAGGAGAAGAAGCTGGGAGAAGAGGCAACTGTGTGAACAGCAAAGAAGTCAAAACAACTGTCTTTTTTATATTTTAAAAAGCGGGGATATGTTGCATCCCGGGTTTGGGTTCAGATTAGGGGTTCTGATATATGTTAGTTAGCTGGTTCTGTGTATCCCTGTGTACCCCCATGTTCGCCCCACGGTGGTCCGCTCCGGGTCGCTTACCATTGGAGCATCACCATTGCCAGTCCTGTAACCACCCCACCGTCCACTCCTGAGAGTGCTGTGTCTGTTACCCCGTCCCTGCATTCCCATTTGTCCTGGAACCCAGCACACACCCCTGTCGTGTTCCCATCGGTTACCGTAGTCCATGTCACTCCCCTGTCGTCTGTCCCCAATGGGTGAGGGGGACTTCCGCCCCTGTCAGCCTGCCCCCTATAAAACCTCACGTGCCCCTTTGTTCAGGGCCATTTTGTCCATGTGGCACTAGGGAGCAGTGGCAGTTCTCCATCTCAGTCCCACGCGACAATAAACTTTCTCCAGCCAACCACAAGGACAAGGTGTGCCTCCTTCGCTTCTTTGCCTCGCCCCAGCGATGACCATAAAACGCGGCAAGCCCCTGCCAGTGCACTGAATGCCACAGCGCTGGGGCCACGCGGTGCCCCAGTCCCACCGAGAAACAGCGCCTTTAGCTGGGCTCTCCAGAGATGCCCGGGACTGGGGAAAATAACGCAAAGCTGCAACTTGTACTAAGAAACATAAGATTATACATGACTGTGTGTACATTCCTATAGTGACAGTACATTACACTGGGGCATATCATTAATACATTTTTGCTTTGTTCTTGCTGTTCCCCAAGACTTGCTGTAGGTGTTTAGCTGTAGAAATGAACTGCATAGCTATGTGATGTATTGTATTATCACACAGCATTTCAGAGGTGCAATATGGCATCTATTTTGGGCAGGAAGCACCCTATGCAAAGAAAGTAGGAAAATCTGGGCAAGCCAGATGGGTATTCAGGGTAATGGCAACTGTTATGTTTCACTGACTATTCAAGGTGCTTGGCACATGTAACATTTTAAGATATTCAGAATATAGTAAGCAAAACCCAGTGAAGAGGCCTGATCCTGTCAGTTCCTTTTCATTTGGTGCAGTTGGCTTTTTTCACATAAATTTTAGCTACATCTCTCTTGTGAATGAGTGCCTTACAGAAAAAAATTGGAGGAATGAAGCAAAAACTGATAAGAAGTAAATTTTTAAGCTCTGGTAACAAAAAGATTTGTAACATAAAACAAAAATGATTTATGTCTTTATCAATTAATACCTGTCATTTTTATAGAGCAACGGAGGAGCTAAAAATGTTTCTTGTTGCATCCTGGGTTTGAGTTCAAATTATGGGTTTTTCTTTGTTAGTTTTCCAGTTCTCTGTACCCTCATGCGTCCCCGGCTTTTCCCCTACTCCTGCGGTTTCTGTGCCTGTCTCCCCGTTCTCGCTGTCCCACTCACCCCAAAGCCCCGTGTCCGCCCCTGCCATGTTCCCATTGGTTGCTGTAGCGCACATCATCACCACAATGTCTGTACCCATTGGGCGGGAGGACTCCCCGTCCGCCCTGTCCCTATTTCATCTCACTCCTTGGCATGCTCGATGCCATTTGCGTCCGTGTGAAGCTGGAAGCGGGCTGCAGCTTTTCCACCACAGCTCTCGCAGCCAATAAAGCATCCAGTTGCCACGTGGATGGATTTGGACGAATTCCCTACCTCTTTGTTTCTTCCCTCGCGCCGATGGCGAAGCGCGGCCGACAGCCCACCCCGGAGCGTGGCAGCAAAAGCGCCTGGGAACTGCGGCGAGCCCCGGCCCCGACGAAAAGCTGAGACGCCCAAGCCGGACGCTTGAGAGCTGACCAGAGCCGGGAAAAGTAACGCGAAGCCGCGGTTTCTTAATGATATTCAATTATATCTTAATTTCTTAATTATATCCTGGTTGTACAGATACTAATAAATAAATTAATACAGCATTTCTGACGGTTGTCTCTCTAACGATTTTTCAAACATTAATTTTTGAAATCCTGGGTAGAATTGAAAGATCATATACACAGTAATGATACATGCAAATAATTACTGTGGCTGTATCTTGATCTTGACATCAACCAAATATTAAGATCTTTCTTTTTCAAATCCTCCTAAATCTTTAATCTTAACACTTGCAGTGACTTAGACATGTATGTTTTTAAATTCTAATTCTGAGTAGTAGTAAAGATATACTCACTTTCAGTACTATAAAGATTCTATTTTTTCTCAAATGCAAATTATTTTCTAACATTTTGTGTACATGTATGCTGCTGTGCCTAAACAACAATGCTGATGCTTGTCAATAAAATAAAAAAAATCAAAAAGATCATGAGAGATACAACATTTCTTCAACTGAAATATCATTATATTGTTCATTAACAGACAATCCCTAAAGTCAAATATCTGGTTTCTTTAACAAAAGCTTTTTCTGTATAAGGAATAATAGACAGGTTGTGTATGATAATGAAAAGTGAACCCTGTTTAGTAAGGTTTCCTTCTACTCAACTGAATTGGTGTTTAGCACACCAAAAAAAAAACCAACAAAAAAAACCTGCATTCCTACATCTCTACTACAAAAGACACTCTTTCAATATTACACCAGCTACAGGCAAAAAATAAAAGATGCTACAATTATATTTTCTTACTGGGGGTGACCTCTAGTGTGAAACAATGGCATTTAGCACTCGTTTGGGTTTGAAATGACAGATTTTTTGCCAGTTACATTGTATATCACAAGTTTACAGGTCAGTGTGTAGAGTATCAAGGTACTTCATCATTAAAAACAACCTCTGGCCCCTACTGTGGAGTAATTCTGTCTTCTCAGTCTAGTGTTTCCTTGAAAAGTGTTTGTTTGCTGATATTATTTTAAAAAGTCCAATAAATTTTTTTGCCCAAACACTGTAATTCAGATTCTATCCTGTTATTTATGGCACCAGTGAAGCTGTTAGTTACACTTATAATTAGCTTATCATGCATTTATTTCCTCTACCATTCAACTGCATGAATACATCTATGCAAGATAAAACCCAAGAAAAGAAGTTTTTTAAAATAACTCACAGAGAAACTGTATTAATGAAAGTCAAATTTACCAAATGAAAATGTGAAAACCCAGAGTACTTCTTTCTAGAACAGTTAACTATGCAGGAACATTGTGGCATTTTCCATTCCAATTTGTCTATAGATATCTTCCGTCTCTTAAAGTTGTATACTCTCTGTGTACTCATCTTTGTAGAAAGCATTTATTTATAGGCTTTTATTTGTTGTTTAAGTTACAGGCTGTATGTATTCACAGAAAACCTGACTTTGTAAGTAATTGCATTATCCTTTGAACTGTGTTCAATAGAGGCATGAGTTTATGTGCATTACAGTATGACATGCCTTACTCTTACTCATCCCATTAGTTATAAAATCATTGCTCAATATTAATTGTCTTTGCTGAGAGACATGTGGAATTACTGTAATTCCAAATTCCAAACTGTTTATTCTCCTTAAAATCCTAGTCTTTGGTTATTTTGTAGCCATGATGTTCTTGGGATTTGTCCAGCTCAATCTTGTAAGCTAAACAGATCCTAGGCTAAGTATAAGCTAAGGAGTCTCTTGAGCACTAAGTGCATGGACATGTAACACACTAATCTTTTATACTGGCATACATAACAAAACAAATTATACTCTGTAAGAGGTGGACTGGCATTTGATCAAGTTGGTGTGACAGCCAGTAGAGACCATTGCTTTAAATTACTGTAGAAGTTTGCAATGGAATGCAACTGTTGCAAGTTGTGTGCTCATTACCTTAAAAGAATAAAGAAAAAATAATCAGATTACTCATGTGTCCTTTTTGTAGGGTGTTGAGATCTGCTGGCATGCCAAAAAATTGCCAATGTTTCAATGATCTTACAATACCTCAGTATTTCAAAAGTTTTCAAAATGGAAGCAGGTAGTTTGAGCTACTGTACAATTTCCCTGAAAGTCGATTTTGACGTATCTATTTTAATTATTTCCTCTGATCATTCCTTCCACACTAAGTCATGGAAATTTTTTCAGGTGTCAAATATTTCTGAATCTCTTGTTCATTGATTGACAAATGTCATCTTCTTCATTGCTTCTACTGCTTTTATGCATCTAGAAAAAAAAAATTCCTCATGTCCTATTTTCTGCCTTTTCTTCTTACACAGATAAATATACAGCCCCCTCATGGAAATAGCCTGTGTCCAATTGCCATATATTAAAAACCTCTTGTACTTCCAGTTCAGCAGTTAGATTCCTATCTACAGCTAAGCAAAGGGACGGAGTTCACCTTCATCTAGAGTGAAACAGTATTAGAAGATTAGGGAAATAAGATCTGTGTTTATCTATATCATACTGATATTGAAGTTGACCTAACTTTGGAGTGTTGTTCTTACAAAGACTATAATTCCTGAGATCCAGGTGGATGGAAAATACTTTGGATAGGGGATCCAAATATTTGCTCAGTTGCTGGTGGTACATGTTTGAACTTACAAGAGAAATCTGAATTATTGGAGATTTCCTCAGCTGAATTTCTTTATAGTCATGTAGACATATACTAGAGTGTTCACTATGCTTAAGTGTAGTTGTTACTTCTGTTACAAGTTGAATCTGTTATGAGAAATTAAATTGAAACTTTTCTGTAATTAAGTTATTACCGTTTTAATAACACTAATTAGGAATATCAAAGACACCGCTCCCTTTGCCATGAAATTGCATCAGTTCCAAACCTGATCTTCAGAGAATTTTGCAGAGGAGTATAATGAAAGGGTGAATATGGTATTCTCAGTCCACTTCAGGTTAGGATTCCAAGGGGGATTTTTCCTAGTTGTGGAATATTTGTTGGTGCATAGTTGGTGTAAATCAAGTCCAAGGTTTCAAATATTAATGATGGAGAGTTGTTTTACAGTGGTTTCAATCTTGATCAGGAGGATTCTAATATGTTAAACCCAACAGCATGAAAATAGAGGTAAGAAAAGTGTTATACTGACAGTATTTTTGAAAAATTGAATAACGCAACCTCAGAATTAAAAATATTTTCAGGAACTATGCTTTATAAATGAAAGCTTGCAGAGTAAGTGATATTTGATATGCTTTTCATTTGTATGGGTACCGAGGGTATCTTGAATGGGTTCAGTCACAGTGCGTGTTCAATATCTGCAAATATTAAAGCCAAAGGCATGCAAGTGTTCTAAGGTACTTCAACATTTCCCAGTCATTTAAAGGTAGTGGCTTTGGAGAATTATGTCTTCAAATATCCTATAGAGAGCCTTTATTTTGCTTGTAACCTTGTTTAGTTGGATATCAATTAGGAAAAATTCTGTCTAATTCCTAGACAGAAATACTTTCCTTTTACTAGAAACATTCAAAACAGTTCTCATTTCCCCAGTTCCTTTTGCGGTGCGAAACACACCAAGTGTAATTTGTGTGAATACTATCTAATCTGCATAGTGTAAAGATCCTCAAGGTATCATTGTAGAAATTCCTTGTTTCTTTATGCAGAATTTTCCTTTCGTCTCTATATTTCTCTTTGATCCTGACATTCTTCAAAATGAGTGAGGTCTAGAAAAATTATTGAATTTGTATGCAGATTCAGATACAAGCTTCACATATCTTCTCATGCAAAGAGATGTGGGATATCTCAATTGAAACATAAGAAACACAAGGGGATTGATTTTGGCACAGGCAGTGCTGTGTTACATACATTTCAAATGTTTTGTTTGTTGGAGTTTTTTAAGTAGACATCCAGGCTGATTCTATATCTCCTACTTTCTGAAGTCATTCGAGCATTTGAGCAAATATTACTTCATATTAATGATGAATGACTAAATAATTGAAACATTATCACAAGGTGGATTACACAGTTTCTAAAAGGAGTTGTCTATGACCCTGCAATGCTCCATTCTGCTCCTAGTCCACTGATTTATTAAATAGGGTGATTTTTCTGTGAAGTATATCTTAAAATATCCTATAATTAAAATAATTGTATGTATTTTATAAAGAAATTTTAAGACACTTAATTTTACTTAGAGCATATTTACAACATTAAGAAACACACAAGTTTTCATTCTTACAGTCTTACAGCAAAAGCAATTTAAGTCATTACACACTGGATAAAGAAAGCACTCTGCCCTGTCAGATTCCATGTTGCATTTATACCTGTTAAACTGCTTCATTCACATTTCTAAAGATGTTTTATTAATTAGAAAACCCACTCAGATTTGCAAAATATTGTGGGGATAGTCTTAACAAATCCTCTGCTAGGTCTGAGGGATCCACTGAGGTTTTTGAAAACAAGAGTTGCCACTGTGGTGGTTAGGTCAGGTATTATGTGCTTAAATAAACATCTCTTTTCAGACGTCTCATTTTCCATGATATTCTGGAGTTCAACCTCTCTTATTTAAGCTCTTCTTAACAGTGTACTAAATTGATTTGCAACTGTTGCTTAAGAGTAAATTTTATGCCTTATACTTCAAGAATGTGCAAGTTAATGAAACATGACTGATTTCTAGAAAATTGTACTACTGTGCCACTGCAAGTAGACTGAGTTTGAATAATGGATAGGATATTATAAGTATTACTGTATTAGTAAATATAATGCTTTCTAGCACAGCTGTTATCGTTGTACAAGTCTGTATTGTGTTTTTCATTCTGACAGCCATACCTACTACAGCACATCACTGTGCACTTTGATCTTTTTCACCTGGCTTTTCTTCTTGCCATTTTGTATTGCTGCTTTCCCAGAGTCTATGTAAGTGCTGACACAATTATCTTGACATCTTGAGAAATAATTATATTGTTTTATTTTTCATGGCTCATATTTGCCATAATAAATAAGTCAGCCTCACATAACTTTTGTCTTACCTCTTTGTGCTTATTTAACTGGTTTTAATCTGCAGAGTTTTATTGCTTGTTTTGGCATCTTGTGCTACCCTGTTTTCTCATCTCCACTCAATCTATGCAGCCTTAATAATTCTTATTTAAATTTCAAGGTACAAGGTTCACGACACAATTTTTAATATGCCACCAACAAATTAGTAGATTTGTTTGCATGTATAGCTCTTGTATAGCCTGGTCTGCTTTTTATCTTTGATTAAGTCTATGCCACTTTGCTGACTAATCAACTAGTTATATATTGTTGGTTTTCTATTTAAAATAAAATGAAGCGATGAAGACAGTTGACATTAACTGTAATTGTGCAAGTCTTTATGTGTATATAAGAGCAAGAGGCTAAACTAATATAAAAATGTCATTGCCCATGAGAAGAAGTGTCAGAGTCCTGCAGAAGTAGGTTTGGGCTAGTATGGTAAGGCAGTTAGTACAAAAACAACAGCCTTGGTTTTCAGATGGTATTTAAACAAAAACCCAAGAAAGTATGTTGAAAGTGAGGCTTTTTATCTGACTATATTGGTCTTTGCTGGAATGAGCCATTAACTTTTGTTAACTGAAATCCAATTCTACATTTGTTAGTGATTTTTTTCTTAAAAAGTGAATCTATACTTATATAAAGGTTACTTATATGCTATTCTGAACATGTTTTTTTCTTGATTCACTTGAAAATACTCCTGCAGCTCAAGAACAGTCTTTGATTCTGATTGGTCCCTGTCTTGCCCCAATTTGTCAATATAATGGAGCATTTCCCTGAATTTGCATGTAGGAGAATAGTCCTAGTAGTTCTTATAAATAAGGGTTAGAGTTCAAGACAATCAACAGTCAATATTTTAGCTAATATGCTGAACTTTTTCTTAAAATAGAGTAAGTGTGAAGATAGCAAGTGTAAAGTCAAGAAGTGGGTGTGAACTGAGGAATAAATGGATGGTATTTTTTTTGTCAGCAAGTTTTTTTGTGAGTCCAGGCTTTCTTTGGCAGCACAGAGGCCATTCCCCCATGCTCACACATTCACATCTTCCCATTCACATGCTTTCCTATAATCAGTTCTATTTGTATTGATTTTGATACAGTGATACATATTTCACCTTGGAATTCAATGCTACTAGTAATTAAAATTTCAGCAATTTAATATCCTTAATTTAATATTCTTATAAATGGGGAATATAATGCATATGGAACATAAATAATTAGCAAAATGTCACACTGGAATTTTATAGGACTCTCATTATTCTTCTGCTTGCAAAATCTTTCTGAAGTTGAAGATGTAATAGGAGGCATTAATATGATTTTCTGCATAACATAGGTGTGGACTCTCCAAGTCAATGCAGTCCCCATAGAAGTAATATACTATTTTAATTCTACATGTCTTTGTCAGTTTTATATCATCAACTAGCAAATGACTTCCAGCTGTGGAACAACAAGATATTTCCTTATTCCTTTATCATGTTTTTTACATTGGATCTTTTGTTTCCTACACAGGAATTATGCTGAGTTAGGCTGAATTATGCCTGAACCTTATCTCATGTCTAAATATTCTTTTCTATGTGAAATATTATGAAGAGGTGGTATCTTTGTTTCATTTAAACAGTAATTTTTTTCATTCTTTCTGATAAAAAAATACATAACCAAACTGTAATGATTTAATGGTTGGGGAATTTGTTTGTTTGGTTTTTTTGTAATTTGTTTTTGTTTTGCTTTCTTTTTGTTTCATTTTGTAGTATAACCAGGTTGCTTGCTTTGCTAACAACAGCAACAGCTGAAGAGTGGAAGTTTACTTTAGAATACTGTTTTTTACCCACTTACAAGCTGTTTATGTGACAGTTATAACTAAGAGGTATCTAACTGACTTTTTTTAAACACTCACATTTCTCACTGGAATAACCAACATATTTAGAAGCTGTTAGTGATCTTTTGGTAATAAATGTTTTTCCCTAAAATGATATGTCATTGTAAAGAGCTGTTAATTCATTTATAAGCAATTAATTATTAATTCATTTCCCTAATGTACCAACATTGCTTGCTGTATTTCTGTCTTGCTGTACCAACAAAATTCCATGTCACATTTGTGTTTGAAAGCCTTATCCTTCACTTTTATAGTGCAGCAACTTCCAATAACTCTTCCTAGCCTGGAAATCCATAGAGGGGGCTACAAACACAAATACCGTGAGCAATTTCAAAGCTGTAACTTCAGACTCATATTTTGGCCATTGCTGGTGAAGATACACCTAAGGAAATAAGTTTGCACAGAGGTGATGCAATAATCTGTTGTTCAAAGGATTAGGAAATGGGCTGCCTGGAAAATGCCTGGTTTACTGGGTAGAGCACAAAATGCCATCTCCATTGGTACCTAGCTTGAAAGGCCATGATTAAGCTTCAAGGTCTTGTATGATTCTGTCCCCCCATTGACTTCCTTAATTTTACCTGCTTTTTCTATTCTCTCTTTGACCCAAGGAAAAGACTTGCACGCTTGTCTCAATAGTCTCCTCTCTCTCTGCTGTCATAACTTCTTCCATATGGCCCTGTTTGCCTTCATCCCACTTCCTGAAGCAGTCTGACAACCCTTCACACTCTTTCTGAATGACTCGTGAAGACACACAACTTGAGAAAAGAAAATTATAAATGTTGGCCTGCTCATCCAGTGAGTAGAAGCATGTCTATATAGATAAGAGAATTATGAGTCATGGGGCTAACAAAATGTGGTTTTAGCTTTTACCCTTTCTTTTCAGTGATTTCATCAATTCACTCTCCTCCCTCCCACTCCCTTATATATGTACTGTCTAATTAGTCTAACATTTTTGAAGCAGGGTAATTTTTTTATATGTTCATGGAATGCTTTACACATCACATTTATACACTTGTGAAGTTTTTTTACCATGTCATGTGAAGATAATACATATTTTAAAGTCAAGTATGTATACTTGAAATCCTTCTGTATTATTAAAGATTCTTTTGTTTTCAGTGATGTGAAATAGATGTTAAAAGGGAATGATTAGTTAACTTAGTCTTCTTAGAAGAAGAAAGTTTTGATATATCTACATTCCAATGTCAAAAATGTGTGTTACATAAAAGCTCTGTATTTTCCACTCTTCTTAATTCACATTGAGATGTGGGTTTGCATTTGAATATATTACTTAACTTGTGAGACTGAAAAAAAAATCATACTAATAGTTCTGAAGTGTGTTGGATGGCTTCAGCTGTTACTGACTGAAATGTGTGGAAAGTCTCCCACTGATTTCTGTGGGTGTTCAGTCAAGTTCTGTGTGTTCTTCTATCTTCATGCTTCAGCTTTTAGCAGTTTGGCAAAATTTCAGAGTTATAAACCTTTTCTCAAGTCTAATGTGGTTTTTACGGACTTGAATTTTGAGTATCCCTGCTTGGCTGGCATGAACAACTTTAATCTTATGTTTGCAAGGGAATAACAAAATAGACAGAAGTTGCTGTCTCTTGTCTTCAGCTTTATTGGAGTGAACATAATTTTGGATACCTCCATGCTTCCTGTGCAGCTGAATCTTCAGTAACAACTCATGAGTTTGTCTTAAGTGTCTGAGAGAACATCAGTGAAAGTTTTATGTGGATGTCAGATCAGTAGTTAGGGCTGAAAATCCAACTTTGAGCTGTCATCAGGCTAGCTAGAGTAATAGTTTGAGCTGCTGAAAGAAACCTCTTCAATTGGCTTTATCAGTTTCAATAGTAATGAATCCAATGTTCAGTAGGAATCTGTATACAAGGCCAGCCACTACTGCTGAACTAAGTGGCAGAGTACCCACATAAAGATAGAAGCCCTAGATGTGCTAATCTATGATTAGTAGAAGAAAAGTATCAATGTTGAGAAATGTATATAAGAGGGGAGGAGTAATTTAAATCTAGGATAAAAGTAGGAAGAACAGCAGAAAATAATGCCTGAGTAATTAAAATGAGTGAAAGGGTACAGAAGCAGTAAAGCAGAGGTATAAGACTATATTAGCTAAATCTTTTATATTTTCAAGTATTTTAAAATCTCTTGAGTGTCAAGATATAGTGTAAAGTGACAAATACAAAAAAAAGCCCACCAAAACCTAGCAAAAGACTTAGATCATGGCAGACACTTTGGGTATTTGGGTCTTGGAAACAAATATCACCCTGTTTTCTTTCCCAAATGCTAGCAGAAACCTTTCTCAGCGTGCAGTAGCTTTTCTCAGTAGTTTTATTTTCAATGGCCTGTTGTCAGTGACTGACAAGCTCTCCACCTCCAGATTTCTTCTGTTATCATGCTTAAAAACATGTAACTTGCATCCTGGCACTTGTAGTGAAAATTCAATAGAACTCAGGAAAGCTGAATATCCACCAGTGAGTTTTCTGTAGAATATAGTAGCTATCACTGCATTTGGCAGCTAAATAAATACAAATATTTTTGCACTTACTATACACTTAAAATATTTTTATTTTTACCATAGTGGACAGATCCTATTGCACTTGCATGAAGGAATATTATTGTTCCAAAGGGGTCTGTTACACAAGTATGTGGCTTTGTCAACAAGTGCAATACCATGGGCATTGAAGATATCTCCTACTCAAAAATTTGGAGTAAAAACACAAACTACCTTTCTTGCACGTCTGTAACTTCTTTTCATGCACTAATTTGGTAGCTTTTATTACCTCCCATTTCACATATGGGTAAAGATGGGAGTGAGAGTGCATCAAAGTAGGAACCAAGTGATTTTCCCAATTCGCATGCTTGGTAGAATTGAATATTCAACATTCCTTTCTCTTCTTTTGGCAGCAAAAAATAAAGCATGTATTTAAGGTAAAATTATATCATGAATTTAAGATTTAAAAAATCCCATGTATAGGTCTAAAACACTCAGATAATGATCTTTTGCCACCTGTACACTTGTATGAAGACCAGAGCTGTGTGCCCAGGAGTACCATTATCACATTTACTGCATGTATCCATAGACATTTTATCCTCTCTTCCTGATCTTTTGTGTCTGTGGCTTGTTCAGTGGTCACAGTGTCTTTCTTACAGGACAAAGATCTGATCAAGCCTTCATTGAATTCAGAAGAGGTTTTGCCTTTGATCAAAGTGAAAGGAGTGCTTTCCTAAATGAACATAAAAGCTGAACTAATCTCTCCCCTCCCTCTCCCAGGTCATTCTGGGAGGTCAGGCTTGGAGCACTCTAGTAGGAAAACTTGCACTATTTCATATTTCACAGTAGCAGTCCTGTGAATAAGCCAATGAGTTCAGTCTCTGGGGCATCCAGTCTAATACTTCCCAAGATAACTAAATTCACTTTATGAATGAATTTATAGCTGGAATTGAAATATCTTCAGTCCATCACCAATTGTTTTGTTCAGCAAATTGCAGAAGGGAATCTGTCCTTACTGCAGAACAGAAGTGGACATATTAAAAATAACAAAAAACAAAAACCAAATTGAAACAATTTTTCTTTCCTCCTTCTGGTTTCTCTAAAATCACTAGACAGAGTGTTTGAAAAACATGGGTAAAAGGAGAAAAAAATAGTGTTTGTGAATGCACTGAGGTCTCATCTAGGTTGTGCTTTAGTACTAAAAGTCTAACCTTGGCAAGGAAAAGAATCAAAACATGACAGCAGGGTTAAAACGCAATGTGGCAAGCACATTTCTCTCTCTCTCAGGATTTTTATAAAGGTGCACAGAGAGAAGTGAAAGAGAAAACAATTTCTATTTCTGTTCCTTGTTTTTCTCTTGTGGAATGTGTTTGGAGAATTGTTTACCTGGAGTGAATGCCTGGTTAGATCACGGTGGATTGTTTGGGCCTAATGGCCAATCAGATCCACCTGTGTCTGCACTCTGGAGAACAGGGTTGTGAGTGAGTTAGATATGATAGTTAGAGAGAGTAGCATGTAGTTTTTAGCATCCTCTTTTATATACTATATTAATTTATCATAGCATAATTATAATAAAGAAGTCATTCAGCCTTCTGAAATTAGTCAGACATCATCATTCTTCCCATTGGGTTCACCGACATCTACAACAACGCAAGACCAAATAGCACAACTTTTGATGTTTAATGTTTTTATGATTCTTCAGTGTCTGATCGACAGAAATAGCCTTCAGAATTCAAAGGGCAAAACTCAGCATCTTTATGTTAGTTTGGTCGTCTGTTTTCCCCAGGTCTGACACAGTGGATATTTACCAGACCCATCCTGCAGTGCTCTCAGTACTTATCACACACATGGAGATTAATCTTCATTTTACTCTTGTACTTCTTCTGTACCAGACTGCCATCTGGAAGTTTGAACAAAAGGCTCTGAAAGACCCTTTCTGAGAAACTGAATGTCACAAGAAATGGCACTTCCTGATCTTTTCTAAAGAAAACACTAAGAAGCAGTCATATCTCTAAACATATACAACCTGTCTTTTCAAATCTTTACCACACTTGCCTTTTCTAGGACTAGTATCTCTTAATATAGCTATGAAAAATAAAAAAAAAAAAAAGGAAAACAGAAAAGAAACATACAAATGATACTGAGTGATTTATGATGCCAAAGATGAGATGACTGTAATAGATTAATAGGCAACATGATGGGAGGTGAAATTTTATGTCAATAAAGACAAAATGATGTGCAATTGGAAGAATAATTTCTTACTCTAGTGAATTTTCTTTACATAAAAATAACTGAGGAAAATAAAGATCAAGCATTGTTGTGGATTTTGGGCGCCAGTATTGAGTAGTCAAAAGTAAATATTTAGATATTTAGTTACTATATATTTATACTAGATATTTAGTTCTTATTTATGCGCTTAATATATAAAGGAAATTTACATTAAACTGCCCCATACTCTAGGAAGTAGGAGAGATTTTTAGCTGTGGGGGTGAAGGAAAGAGAAGCTGATCGGGTGAATATACATGCATGTACAAAATTTCTTTTACTACAAGAATATGAGATGCTTTACATCTGAGAAAGAAACAGGTAGTAGACCACTTTGGTGCCTCACTCCCATAGCAAAAGTGAGCTTCTATCAAAAGTGTTACTTAAAATATATAAGGAAATAAAGATATTATTTGTCCAACTCTGGATGAGGTCTGATTAAAGAGACAACTATCTTATATGCAACAAACCATTAAAAATAAGTACTTTCTCAGCCAGTTCTTGGCTTGGTAAAGTGAGGAATGGATCAGGGTTATGAATGCCAAAGCCTATCAGTTGTAGAAGGGAACATTTTCTTCCAGATGACAAAAGCTATGGCTTCCTTTGGCTATGTTCCTTTATTGACATAATAGATGGATGGGTGTCTAAAAAAGCATAGAAAAGGGTCTATCGAGGGTAAAGGAATTACAAATTGTTTCTTTGAATCAAGTTTCCTTAATATTCTTTCTTTCACATGGTTCTGATCCAACACCTCCTTGTCTGGTTAAATATAAGGTTTTCAAATATTTTTCAACTATGCATAACTCCATTGGGTTTTTTAATGTGTAATCATCCAAAGGCATTAGTAGTTCAGTAGTCATGGCTACTGGCAATTTCTACTGGGGTTCTCCACCAGCCATATAATGTTTGTCCTGTTTTCATTTAGCCTGGACTCGGCACTGGCCACCTGCCCTTCTGTTTCAAATTGTATGTTCTTCTCATTTGATTGTTCATTTATTCAGAGACCAAGAGTTTTCTTTGCAGATTTGAAAGACATTTGTGAAGGTTTCTGAGCCCATGAGACTGAGAAATTCATTACGTGCTTGAATCAGGAAGAACATGACCAGGATGAAAGCCTTCCAGGCAGCGTATTTCATTTCAGAGGGGATATTTGTGGCAAAATAAGTTACTTCACAATGGGTTAAGATGTCTGTTGTAAAACAGTCATGTTTTAAGTGTGATTTAAACATTGATTACTTGGAATTGGTAAGTCCAGTAATTAGAATTCTTCATTAATTTTTTTCATTTTTGGAAATTATTTGTGACTTTATTTACCCTTTTTTTTGATAGTTTTCTTGATTAAAAATCATTAAGCCTCTAATATTAGTGTGAGAAATCTACTGCTAAATAAAAAACTATAGATAATAATGATGTATTAATAGCCATTGAAAGAAAACTCATTGTTCCCAAGTCAGCAGCAGTTCTGTCAGATGTTTATTATTACACTAAGCATGGGTGAGGCATTTGCCGATGAAATGCAGCTAAATCCACACCACGGTGTGGATTTCATCACAGCTTTTTTAATGAGTGTTGATTTACTCCCAATGCTTCCATTTCTTTTGTACTTTTGATAGTTGGTAATGGAGCAGAATCCTGTTAGTTAACAGAGTCAACAGACATGCTGCACAATTTTAGAAGCGAGAAGTCATTTGAAGGTGCTTGCTTTTCAACACCACAAAAGGCAGCTAATCTTCAGAATTTTTCAGGAAACACTTAATACTCATGTTTAAACACAGACAGCGTACTGCAAATTTTTAGGGAATGTGTAAGATGTACTATAGCCTTTAATAGCTTCATGTTCTGGGAGCCTTACATTTCTTTCAGCGAGTAAAGCTATTTTAAGCAACATAATAAAAATACTAACCTTAGAAATCTCAGCTCCCAGTGAAATGCATGTTAAATTTATTTATGGAGTGCATGGAAACCATATGTTCTGCTTTTTCTCATAAAAATGGCAAGAAAGGAATGTAACTTTTTATTTTATATGTTAAAAATTCATGGCTCAGCTGGCTTTTCATATTGTCTCCCAACAAGCCTTCAGAAATCCATTTTTGTCTCTGCACCTCAAAAACCAATTGGCTGATAGACAGAGACACTTGTGAAAGCTGCAGATAAATTAATAGAAGAGAATGTGCCTGAGGACCATGCCTGGATGCTCTTGAAATCCTTCTGAAGCCTGAATTATTTGTATTAAGATAGGCCAACACTCTGGCCTCTATGAGTCAATTCTTTGTAACAGTTGCCAATATTTTTATACCTGAGAGAGCAGCTTCATTCTTTATTATTGCTCAGGAATCAATACTCCCATTGCCCTCACAAAATGCTATACAAGCATTATTGGCATTTCACTTGGCAGTGAAGGGTATCAACATCTATCTTACCAACTGCACACTTCACTAACCTTGTTCCACTTGTCCAGCACAAATTTGTATTCAGTCTGCACTGTCCTCTGCCGCTCAATTTGAGTGGGAATCCTTAGTGAAGCCGACATCTTCTGAGATGAGGAAATAGAAAGACATCATATAGCCACAGAGAAGAAACTTTTGCTTTTTGTGTAAGGTAAGGAGTACATGGAAGCTCTGACCATGACTAAAATATGATTTGAAAAAAACCAAAAAACCTCAACCCCAAAAAACATTACTACTGGAAGACTTATAAACCTAGTCAAATCTAGATCCAGGCAGCAGTTTCTGACCCAAAAACCTGCTATGGGGTGTAGGATAGTTTTTCAATGATTATGTAATTTTTTTGAAATAACAGCTCTTAATTCACAAATAGTCCTATGTGTTGGAGATAAGTGATATATTTCCAAACAAATGAATAACAGTATATACTACAACAAAAGAAAGGCTCTTTGAAACAGCAGCCACATTATCCACTAATTGCGTACAGCTGCACCAGTTTGATATGCCAGTTCAGTCTCAGAGATTTGCATTCAACATGTAAATTCAGCTTTAAACATGCAATTTCTAGACGTAATCTAAAATGGGATTATGAAGGTAAAAAGACTGCTTATATTCTAAAACATCATCAGCAAAAATTATAACCTTCTGCTCCTAGGTAAATTTAAAGGCCAAATTGAGCTGTATTTCAGCTAACTGATTCTGTAGCTGACTCACAATATTTAGACCATAATACTGATAGACGTATTGGCCTTTTCACCTTTAAAGCAAGCTAAACATTTCTGGTGATGAGAGGTGCCAGATCTGAAAAAAAAAGAGCTTCCTTAAAAATATATTGGGCACTGCAAGCTGGGCTTTGAAAGGGAGCGCTTCAAAATTTTAGAAGTTTAATGCAGAAGAGACACTCCATATCTATCTAACCTTAGGCATGCATGCATGCATGCCGGGATACATAAAAACAGAAACTTTGAGAAACTTTGGTAAGAGGCACAGCTATGAATTTCTCACCAGGACAGAAATGTTTGACTTCCTTTGTGTTGTTTGCTATAGCTTCCTGATATTGGCAACTTCCAAGGATAAAATAGCTTTCCAGTCCTGTTTGTTTCCATCTAGTGCCATCTGATTATATATTTATCTTTAAAATATACCAAATGAGTACTTTTATTCTACAGATTACTTGAATCTAAACTTGCTTATTTACTGAGTTTTCTTTTGATTTTGCTTTAGCCTACACTCAGACACTGGAACAGCTCCCCAGGACTGGTCACAGCACCAGCCTGACAGAGTTCAAGAATCATTTGGATAATGCTCTCAGGCACATGGTGGTACTCTTGGGGATGGTGCTGTGCAGGACCAGGTGTAGGACTTGGTAATCCTTGTAGCCCCCTTCTACCTCATATTCTGTGATTCTGCAATCTTTTGTGGCAAGCTTAACTACAGGAAGCATAACTGTGTTCCAATAATCAATTTCTCATTGTTTATATGTGAAAACTGAATGAACTGAGGTCTTTGCTGCATCACTCCTAAAAATCAAGCCAGGGATAGGTATTATCTCTGAAAGAAATAATTTAGGAGCATGCAGAAAGGGGATGAATAATAGTCAGTCTGGAAGTCTCTCTCTGATCACAACAGTGTTCATTTAAACAGCTAAAAAGTACTACCAAGTAAACAGCAGGAGGATAGGAAAGGGAGAGGAACTGTAAACATCTGTCAGTATAACTCAAACACAAAAATAACTAACAAGGGACAAGAGAAATAACAGAATAAAATATCTTGTATTCATCTAGTAAACAACTGATCTTTCATCAGTCTGAATTGCATTATTATTTAAATTATTATTGTTATTTAAAAACCAATGTTTGATATGAAAATAGTATTTTTCACACTTTAGTCAAATAAATATTAGAGGCAACAGCATGGTAATGGTACTTGATGATTTTTTTCTACTTTTCTTATTTGTTGTATTTATTGTATGTGTGAGTATTTATTGTAGCAGTACTTTGCATATTGTAGAGGTGAATTCTAGCATTCCTTTCAAACTGTTCATATAATCAATAGAGCTAATAAATGTGTTTTACTTGTTTCATTTCTTGGTTGGTTGGTTTGTTTTTTTTTCCTGTTTGGGGATTTTTTTTGGTTGGGTTTCTGTTTTTCTTTTTTTTTTTTTTTTTTTTTTTTTTTTTTTGTTGTTGTTGTTGTTTGGTTTGTTAGTTAGTTTTGGTTTTAGTTTTAGATTTGGTTTTTTATTTGTTTTTTTATTTGGTTTGGTTTCTTTGTTGGTTTTTTGGTTTTTTGTTTTTTTGGTTTTTTTTTTGGTTTTCAATTTACAGAAACCTGCTATAGCCTTTAATCTCACTCTGCAGTCTTATTTATCTCTCCTTCTTCGTAGCTCAGGTACTTGTAATGTTCTTTCAAATAAATTGTGAATGTGGACAGACAAACTATTCATCACCTCAGAGGAAGCCAAGGGTGCCCCACACATTGTGGCGTTTGTTTCTAGGACTCAAGGTGCTGCTGTACTTTCAACCTACTTCCACAGTGACTGTAAAATGGCAGTCTTGATATAAAACCATAAGTATCTCTCACATCTATTTCTCAGCAGCATGAAGAACCAAGACATTGCTCATCAGGCCTCATTGCATGAGACTTTTGATACCAGTATTAGTCTTGCTCTTAGTCAGAATCCTGTTTTACATAGATACGAGAACTTTTGTCTCTGAACTACTTTCTGACAAAGTACGGTGCTTTAGTTCTGCAAAATTCAAGACTGAGATTTGCAAAGCATAAAGCAACAAACACACCAGTAACAGCAGTGTGAAAAGAACACCACCACTACAAATCTAAACCAAAGCAGATGGATTTTTCTGTAGATATTTAAGATCACACACCTAGTAAATCCATAAATGTGGAAGAGCAATGAGATGTTCCTGTATAGCCTGTTTGAAGTTGTTATGGGTATGGAATAATGATGAAAACTGGGATATTTATTGAGATGTAAGATTTTAAAATTCACAGCTTGGGACTCTAAGTAATATATTTTTGAAATAGATCATTTTCATGCAAAATGTAAAGCTTGACAAGAATACTATATTTTTGTCATCCTTCATGGAGCCACTGCTGAACAAATTGAGGTTTTTCATTTTACATTATGCAGGTTCAAATTTGGTACATTTTGTTGTTAATACTCTGCTGTTAATACTTTCTTGGAAGAGAAAAAAGAATTTCTTAATGCCATAGTCATTATATTGAATAAACTTCACCAATTGTTTACAGCTGCAGTCTGTTCTTTTCTCAAACTGTAGTTACCATTCTATTTGATTTTAGAACTTTATTAGTGAAAGCAAATAAATTTTTTTGTCTCTCAAAGAATGCTTTTTTTAAAGTATTCAAAAAAGAAAACTGGTCCAAAAACCATAATGTCATGGTTTGACACTGGCCAAATGCCAGCCCCACCACCCACCCCTACTACCAAAAACCAGGCTGTGTAAAACCAACACATAAGGTATAGTTAGAAGATATTTACCAAGTCACTGGAAAAAATTCGCCTAAAAACAAAAATAAGAATAAAAATAAGTGATTAAAAATTGTCTTTTGAAACAATGTCTGGGTTTTGAAAAAAAATCATGCATTATTTTGGTATAGTTAGTCATTAAAAATATATCTCTGTGTCACCCTGTTCTTTTGAGAGTTTAAAGTTCTTCTAAAAGTTTTCTATATCTTGTGATGTTTACATATTTCTCTGTAGTTCTCACGCATGTTCATGTAAGTAATGATTGTTTTACATTCTTCTTTGTAGGTAGAGAGAATTGATAGACTGTTAGTTTAACCAGTGTAGTTAGAGAAATAACAATTTCACCCTCCAATCCACTGTCACTTTTGTAATTCTATATATAGTAGAGTCAGAAAATAAATCTCTCTCTTTTAGTTCTTTTCTTCCCTCTTTTACAGCTAGCATCCATGTGTGAGTTATTGCGTGTCATTGTTTAACATCTCTGCTTTGGTTTCTTAAAGAAAGGGAAAAACATTTTTCTCTGTAATCAATTTGTCTTTATCTATTGGTTTCTTAGGAAATGGCTATCTTATGCTTTATGGAAAGATTGAGTGAAAAGTGGGGGAAGAAGATTTGACCACCATTTGAACAACGTTTTTGTTGGCAAAGCATTTTTACTGAAAGTGCTGTGTTCAGAAGGGATTCTTTCTCTTTGCAGGTGATATTTTGAGTTGCATGGGGCTGTTTAAGCTGATCTTAATGGCATGACAGCTGAAGAGGAAGGGGAGAGGAAAAGATATTACTTTTAATGTTTGCAGCTAGTTCAGTGCTCATCTTGTAATGTTTTTGTGTTCAAGTCATTCAACAGGCATGATGAGAATGATAATCTCACTTTGCTTTTAGATTCCTTTTAGTTTTATTGCAGAATAATTTAATCAAAATACATTTTTATCGTCATTTTACTTTCTCTGCCTGCTTTGTTACTGCTTTAATTTCCTGAAAGGGAGATGTATGACATCCTGTGGGCATCGATGGTAGCTTTCAATTGTCAGTTCATGTTCTTTGAAATCATTTTCATTTCACAAAAAGAAGTTATTGTGAGGAAATACAAGTGATTATCTGACTGAGAGCTGGGGCGAAGAAACCTTTCTTTTAACACTCTCTGATTTTGTGCTGATACAGCTAGAGGGACTCAAATTGAAAAATTATGAGTTTATTGTATGGTTTCATTAGCATGGAAGGTTGGTCCTGGGTGAAGGTGGAGATACTGCACCTGAGGGGGTCTTACTCAATCTGTCTGTCACGTATGACTTATCAAGGTACCTCCAAGAATTTCTCCCCAACATTTTGTGTCCTGTTTGTTCAAACTCTTGAGTTCTTTCAAGTATTGTCCTAATCTACCAATGTCTCACTTCACTATAACTTGCTGGGCTTTGGGCAGGGATTTATCAGTTCTTAGACATATGTCAGATGTGGCAAATGCCTGTGATGCAGGTATCAAATGCAGAGTACATCAGCAAAGAATGCATTGGGTCTCCATGCCTTAGATTTAGCAATGCAGGGGGTCTGCCTCATGGTGCTTTCAAGTATGGTATCCACATTTCTTTATGGTCTAATCTCTCTTAGACATTCTATACATTTCAGTCATAAAATAATATTTTTCCACCAAATTTTTCATGTGTGTGTTGCTCTTTCTATCAAATTTTTCCTGAGAACGGTGCTGTCACTTTCATTTTTGGATGAGCCAAGATGCCTCTAAACACACAGGAGTGACAAGGATAATAGATTTACATAGGCTGAAGCTCATAAATCATAGTAGCCAAAACCTAGTTATACTTGGGTCAGGTTTTTTCCAAAACTGGTAGGAAATCCAATACTCTGTGGCTCTGGTGTTGCTGGACCAGCTTCCTGATCAGTGTTTACTTAGTATTGTGTCACCAGATTCTTTGCAGTTGGCTGCAGTTTCACACACGGTTCAGTCACTAGGGCAACTCAGGTGCATGGGAAATAAAAACTGCCTAACTCACATCAGACAAGTCTGGGTATATTAATGAGAGCTGGAATAAGTATATTTCTGGATAGGCTTTACTTCAATAGAAATTAATAAGTTTATTTATTAATAAAGTTTTAGTTGGACAATTTTTTGTTAGACTTGCTTAGACAGCAATGCAAATTTATGTGTGGCAGTTTTTGCTTTTCTTTCCATTGCTGATTTTAATGGTGCAGAAAATGAATAAAAGTTGGTGTACAAACGATAAATGCCTGGGTGTTTGACACACATCTATTCAAAAAAAGTTTCTGACTCATGTCTGCCTAAGAGTTTCTTAAACACATGAATAAGACTGTAGAGGAGCTAATCAAACTATTCCTGTTAGCTGATAATAACTTTAAGATGGTAATAGGTAGGTAATAACTTTAGGTAACTACTTTAGGATGCAGGTTTTTCAAGATATCTTTTTGTTTTCAAAAATACCTGGAGATGAGTGTGTCAAGACACTATGTCTCAGAACTTCCCACATGAAGGGGATCTGATTATGGTTTTGGTTTTGTACCACTATATGAACATAAGCAGTTATCACAGATAAACAGTTTTGCTCAAAGCACAGAAACTTAGCTCATGTCTGTAGTCTTAAGTACTTTTCTTTATGTTTTAAAACTAAATTGATTTCATGCTTGGTTGGAATATGTAGGTCCTGTCAGAGATGCTGAATATCTGAAGATCCTTCCTGCGACATTTACTGAAAGATCTGTATTCAGCATTTTTTGGTAAGTCAGATAACTAATGCTAAACACTCTGTAACACTGATTTTGAAAACAAAAAGATAAATATTTGGGGTATACTTTGTTCTTTTACAAGATTAGAAGTGGAAAAGTAGAGAGGGCTTTTCATAGTGATCTGCAGTGCTATCTGACACCAGATTAGTTCTAGCAGTTGGACGGAGAGCACAATTTACATAATGTGTGTTTGTGTTTGATTGAAGGCTAGGTTACTGGATTGCTTCCAGCCTGCTGAGATTACATCTCCCCAGTTCATTTCCCCCAAAGAACAGCAGGCACAGTGCTGTTGGTCACATGGGTGAATGACAGACATCAGATAGAGTAATAATCACTGACCTTTTAAAAATATTTAACTATTGAAAGTATTAACATATAAGGGACATAGTCAGCTATTGTAAGTATCATTAAATGTTCATGCGAGCTCACAGGGAGCATTGTAATGATTTAGTCATTACTTTTCTTTCAACAACAGGATGTTGCCACAGACCAGGATGAGTCCTCCTGTGCCTCGTGCTTAGTAGTTGAAGCATTGTGCCACTGGTGAGAGTGCCATCACAGCAGCATTGCTCATGTCCAGAGATACTCATTACCTTGGTAACACTGGTCATTTAAGAATTCAGTTATGTATTAAAAAATGTACATAATTGCAATGAGACTAGATAAATATGATACCCTTTAAATTTCTGGATTTGGGTTTCTATTTGTTTGGGGTTTTTTAAAAATGAAATTAGGTAAAGTATATCAATTTAAGAGCCTATATGTATTAAAAGAGGCTTGAGGAAAACCAGTTTTTGAGTACCTAAAAAAAATCACTTCTGTCACATGGAAAATACCTGGTAACTTTTAAATCAAATTCAAAATGGGTTTGATTTTTAAGGAGAAGAGGAGGAAAAAGAATGCACATTTTTTTAAACATGTCTTAAGCAATGCCATTTCTAGTGCATAAGGAAACAGACTAAGTCTGAGGCTTAGAGCATTAACAAAGAAGTAATGTGGGGCCTTCTGCTTTTAAGAATTTCTGTTTCTGCATGAAGAAATAGATCTTTGTGTAGAAGCTGAAAAAAAGGTGGAAAGCTGAAAGCTAAAAAAAGATGGAAACAAGGCTCCAGTTTTTATTGACCATGGTAGCTTATGAAATCACTTTTGCAATCATTATTTGAGTGGACTATTTGTCTTGCGTTTTTGGGGGTTTTGCTGGTATATTCAATGCTTCTAAAATTTTTGTCATTCAGATTTGCAGTTCAAATATTTATTTGCTACATGTGTGTCTTAGTCAAATTGTAGTGATTTCTAAAAACATATCAATAATAAACAAATTTCTGCTGGTAGAGATGATCAGATGAGATACTACTAGTGATACAGCTCATGAAAATTCTGAAGTCCTGCAACATTTCTTTCAATATGTTACAAATACTTTTATAATTTTTCATAAATTACTAATATTCTCCTAATTTGAAATAGTTCCTTTATTTCTGAACCCTTTGGTTGTCACAAAAAAATGAGTAAGTGTCCTTTGCGTAGTGGTTCATATAGTGGCTGTGTTATTGATTTTTGCTATTTTTCCCACCCCTTGACACAGATACTACTAGTTTGCATGAGTGGTACAGGTGTTGGTGTAGCTCACTGAGAACCTAAATTGAAGTTTAATGTAGCTGCTGGGTTTTTCTCCATTGTCACCATTTAGTTTGATTCAATAATTTTGAGCTAGATTGCAATTTCTTGCCAGAATATCATAGATTTGAAGATAAGGGGGGGCAAAAATTAAGGCTAGAAGGATTATGTCAATTGCCTTTCACCACTTCTAGGTGTGATTTGTGTAGCTTTAGGATTAGATAATGAAAATGAGAGACATTGGCTTGAATTGTGACTCATTTTGGCTCTCTAGAAAGTTCTGCCTGGAATGGTTTGTTGCTTCTGGACAAGTTGGAAGGTTTTACTCTATTTTTTTCCTCCATTCTGTATTTTGATTATGCAAGGTGTGGTGGCAAGGAAAGACTAAGTTTATTTGTCCCTGTGGAGTTCACTCTTATTTTGATTCAGGTACCACTTTTGTTTCCTATTTTTCTTCCCTTTGTTTTGTTTGTATTTTCTTCAGCTCTGTTTTTGCATAACACTGTGTTTTTTCTTCTGTTGTGGCCACTTGCACATTGAATGCAGTCCTTGAGCACTGGTGGCTTAACATCAACTGTCTTTATTTCCCTCTTTCCATGTGGTGGCAGAAAGGAGCAACCATTTTTTGGAGGCAAAGGAAGCATGTGTGGTGGCAAAGGTGTTTTCTTCATTTTGAATTCATGCACTATTATATAACAGAATGTGAAATCTCTGCTTCATTCTCTGTCTCTCTCTTGTTTTTCCCCTTCTCAGTTTCCTGTGGTTAATTTTCCTATGATTGTGGCAATTTATTTCCTTGAACGTTTTATTTGCTAGTGCTTTCAGGGAATCATTGTTAGGTCCAAAATCTCAGTGTATCTGATATTACTCTTTAAGAAGTCCTGGAAGTAAAACTGAAATCTACATGATGCAACTGTTGGAGTTTCCAAGGGATTTAAATTTTTTGATTCAGTGGAAGCAGGTCATCCTACCTGCATTCCCCAGTGTGATCCATGAGCAGAAGTCAATAGGCTCTTGCTCAAGAACTTTGGTCAGTGGTACAATGAGCTTTTTGAATGAGCTTTTGTGTTTGGTTGTTTCTTTGTGCCTAAGTCTCCGCACTGTCAACATTGTGACCTATATATTACTGAGATGAGTAACTTCTGTGTTGGGGAAATTAATTTTAATAGAAAATATGCTGGTTTTAAGTGTGCTGAGTGCTTCATGGAAGTTGCAAAAGAGAGGTGATGTCATTAGTGAGGCTATAACCACAATGGATGTGACACATTAAGTGAAGATTATGATGATTATTTAGTACAGGAACAAGAATATGTGCTTAATTTTCTAAAGCAGAGTCCTTATTTGTAAGGAATGTAATAGTAGGAATTCAGTGGGGAAAAGATGTAGAAACCTGATAAAGATGAGCTCTGAAAAGCAGGTCAGCAACTCTGTGACAGATTTTAAAAAATATGTTTATATAATTTCTACACCATTTTCTGTCATCTTTTCAAAACTGGGTGCCAAAATAAAAGTATAAGAGAATTTCTGAAAATTTGAGGCATGTAAGTGATCAAAGATTGCTCACTGATACAGGTAATTAGAGAAGCTAGGTTAATTGCATGGGTGATTCATAGAATTGTGTAGCTGAAAGAGGTGAATTCAGAGTAGAATGCTAATGGCAAACAATTTGGTAAATTTTTATTCTGACTGAATAGGAAGCATGATCTACCCATTCCTTCCACTCTACCTGGGTAAATGATAAAAGGCTTCAGAAGGCATGTGCATGCATGTGGGTGGCCCCAGGTCCAGGGCACTGTAAAAAGAAGAAATGTTTAATGCAGTTTCTGCTAGTCTATATTAATGGTTCTCAGAATAACTCCTTGTTTCATGATCCTGTCATGCACTTTTCCAGGTAAACTGTAGACACAGGTACTGAGTTTGTTCTCTTTCCTCTCATTCCAGAGCTTTTCTGTAAAGGAAGTGTACAATTAGTGTGGACTTGGGATTACACTGTCATGTGAACAGATGGCCATAAGGCATTGCCCAAGTCAGACTGATACAAAATTTATAAGATTTTGCTGAAATGATCTGTGATAAATATATAATGTTAGAGCTACCAAGCAGTTAGCCAGAAAATCCAGTGCCTTGCTTCAAAATTGGCTCCAAATCTGGCTCTACTTCTCTGTTCCCTTCATAAAGTCCTAATAATTTTGTTTTCTGCTGATACTATTCCTCATCATATCTGAGTAGTATTGATCTTTCAGGGTCTGCCAGTCATCCTTATGTGGCATATACTGTCATCACAAAGCCTTATGTTAGAAAGTTTTACCTGAAAATAAGTCTATTACCTGTTGGGTTTAAATTCTGTCAAAGTCTATTTCTAATATTCTAATGCAAAGTCTTTCATATTATGTATGATAAATGTCATGAAGTACCAGCAACCTGAATTTATATGCAGGAAAAGGGAAAAATAAAGTATTAATGGAAAAAACATGCTGCAAATTCTTTTCTTCACTGTATGTTTTTTTTTGTTTGTTTGTTTGTTTGTTTTTTAATAATTCTTTAAAGGCCTTCAGAAAGGGCATATCTACTGTCAAATGGAAGCTGCAGTGCTTGTATGCGGCATTCGGCTTTTCTTTGCCCTGGTCCCAGGCAGCGGGGTTCCAGCTAGCACACAGCTTCTGGGCCGGACCGGGGCCGCCGTGTATGTGTGGAGCTCTAGGGCTGAGCCTCTGTGTGGGTCTGCCACGCCGCAGCCAGACGCTGAGGCGAGACAAAGCGTGAGAGAATGGCACACTCTGCCCATGGGGCTGAGAACTCTTTATTCCTGCATGGCTGCCGCGGTGGATAATGCAGCTGTTCCCAAGCCAGCCTGGGCAAAATGGTGCTGGGGCAGAGAAAACCTGGGATTAAATAGGGGGCGGGCCGACAGGGGCAGAAGCCCCCCTCACCCAATGGGGACAGATGACAGGGGAGTGACGTGGAACACAGCAACCTATGGGAACATAACGGGTGTGTACAGGGCTTCAGGACAAATGGGATTACAGAGGTGGGGTGATTGATACAGAACTTTCTGAGGGGAAGGGGAGTGGTTACAAGATTGACGTGACCGAGCTCCTGTGATACAGCTTGGAGCAAACCATTATGAGGGGGAAATAGGGGTACATAGAACCAATCTAACTAACATTTATTAAATTCCCTAACTGAACCAACCCGGGATGAAACACTTGTATGTCTCATAATGGTGGAAATCTTCCCATTTTTACACCACAGCCTGTGAGTTTAAAAGAAGAAGATATATCACTGCAGAATTTATTTTCACAAATTCACACATGTATTTTTTGTTTCTACTGAGTATGCTATGCTTCAGATCAGAAATTTGGTAGGGAATTACCTCATTCAAGTGTATGAACAATAGGAACATATTTGGCAGATTTCTGTACTAGAAATCTGCCAAATCATACCACTCGTACCAAATGTAAAATGAACCTACTTAGTTTTTGATGTATGATAGTTTTCACATTGATAACATATGACTATTTTTTCTAACTTATGGTGTGAATGACAGAATTCCATAATGATCTTTTCTACCATTATGTGTTTCCTTAAAAACATAGAAAACAGGGTTGATCACAAGAACAAGACTAGAGTCTTGACTGATTGTAGTTAGTCAACTAATTGATTAGAATTTTAACTTCATGTTTAATGAGCAGCCCTGTGAAACTTTTACTACAAAATTGTCAAACTTATTAAAGCAGATGATATTTGTAGTACTTTAATTTTTTTGTTTTGTTCTTTTCACTGTATTGTAGAAACTGACTTTCTCAGGCTTTTTACTCTCCATAGGGTGACTTCCTTAATCTTTTTTTTCTCCTGCCTTGTTTGTCTGTATTCTATGTGATGGGCTAAAAGATCAGAACCTTATTTTTATGAATGTGCTTGCATTTATTGATTGAGATTTTCAAAGATATTAAGGATAAATGGGTGCATGATTTCCAGTGGAATTATTAAGAACTTGTGACTAAATACCTAGCTTGTGATTTCTTTTCATTAAATATAATTATTTTTGTATATTTAATGCCAGATATATAAACACTTCACAATTTATGGTGGACGTGTTATATTTGGGATACCATTGACTCTCAAAAGATCTAGATTTTTAATCATGTGATCTTAAGGTCCCCTACTCATGGTCTGAAGGCCATGCCTTTTACAAGCACTGAAGAGGCTGACAGCTGGATAGTCATGGAGTCAACCAAGGACTGTTGGTAAGAACATGCCATCAGAAAGAACATAATTTGACAGGAAAAGAGGGCCATACAACAGGTAGTGCAACACTTTTCTGGACAAACCTCCTTGTTTCAGTTCTGGAGACACAACACAGCACAGCGAACATGCAGAAATGAGGTTGACCCAGTAGTGGGGGCATCAAGATCATTAACGTCTCCTGAAACCTTTGGACCTATTTCCAGAAAGGTTTAGAAGAATGAATTGTACATGATAACTAATTTTTATTTAAGCTTATTAGGATAAGTGAGAAACTCAGTTCCAGGGTGGGGAAATTTATATATAAAAAGATGCTTCCCTGAGGACCCTGAACACTACATCAACTGGATCAATGCTGGAGCCAGGACTGGTGATCTTTCTTCCTGTCACCCTCCCTCTTTTTAATCTC
>NC_089721.1:27682199-27689699 GCF_031753505.1 Anomalospiza imberbis
CTTCCCTTCCCTTCCCTTCCCTTCCCTTCCCTTCCCTTCCCTTCCCTTCCCTTCCCTTCCCTGAACTTCCCTTCCCTTCCCTTCCCTTCCCTTCCCTTCCCTTCCCTTCCCTTCCCTTCCCTTCCCTTCCCTTCCCTTCCCTTCCCTTCCCTTCCCTTCCCTTCCCTTCCCTTCCCTTCCCTTCCCTTCCCTTCCCTTCCCTTCCCTTCCCTTCCCTTCCCTTCCCTTCCCTTCCCTTCCTTCCCTTCCCTTCCCTTCCCTTCCCTTCCCTTCCCTTCCCTTCCCTTCCCTTCCCTTCCCTTCCCTGAACTTCCCTTCCCTTCCCTTCCCTGAACTTCCCTTCCCTGAACTTCCCTTCCCTGAACTTCCCTGAACTTCCCTGAACTTCCCTGAACTTCCCTTCCCTGAACTTCCCTGAACTTCCTTCCCTTCCCTGAACTTCCCTGAACTTCCCTGAACTTCCCTGAACTTCCCTTCCCTGAACTTCCCTGAACTTCCCTGAACTTCCCTTCCCTTCCCTGAACTTCCCTGAACTTCCCTTCCCTTCCCTTCCCTTCCCTTCCCTTCCCTTCCCTTCCCTTCCCTTCCCTTCCCTTCCCTTCCCTTCCCTTCCCTTCCCTTCCCTTCCCTTCCCTTCCCTTCCCTGAACTTCCCTTCCCTGAACTTCCCTTCCCTGAACTTCCCTTCCCTTCCCTGAACTTCCTTTCCCTTCCCTTCCCTTCCCTTCCCTTCCCTTCCCTTCCCTTCCCTTCCCTTCCCTTCCCTTCCCTTCCCTTCCCTTCCCTTCCCTTCCCTTCCCTTCCCTTCCCTTCCCTTCCCTTCCCTTCCCTTCCCTTCCTTCCCTTCCCTTCCCTTCCCTTCCCTTCCCTTCCCTTCCCTTCCCTTCCCTTCCCTTCCCTTCCCTTCCTTCCCTTCCCTTCCCTTCCCTTCCCTTCCCTTCCCTTCCCTTCCCTTCCCTTCCCTTCCCTTCCCTTCCCTTCCCTTCCCTTCCCTTCCCTTCCCTTCCCTTCCCTTCCCTTCCCTTCCCTTCCCTTCCCTTCCCTTCCCTTCCCTTCCTTCCCTTCCCTTCCCTTCCCTTCCCTTCCCTTCCCTTCCCTTCCCTTCCCTTCCCTTCCCTTCCCTTCCCTTCCCTTCCCTGAACTTCCCTGAACTTCCCTTCCCTGAACTTCCCTTCCCTGAACTTCCCTGAACTTCCCTGAACTTCCCTGAACTTCCCTTCCCTGAACTTCCCTGAACTTCCCTTCCCTTCCCTGAACTTCCCTGAACTTCCCTGAACTTCCCTGAACTTCCCTTCCCTGAACTTCCCTGAACTTCCCTGAACTTCCCTTCCCTTCCCTGAACTTCCCTGAACTTCCCTGAACTTCCCTTCCCTTCCCTTCCCTTCCCTTCCCTTCCCTTCCCTTCCCTTCCATTCCCTTCCCTTCCCTTCCCTTCCCTTCCCTTCCCTTCCCTGAACTTCCCTTCCCTTCCCTTCCCTGAACTTCCCTTCCCTGAACTTCCTTTCCCTTCCCTTCCCTTCCCTTCCCTTCCCTTCCCTTCCCTTCCCTTCCCTTCCCTTCCCTTCCCTTCCCTTCCCTTCCCTTCCCTTCCCTTCCCTTCCCTTCCCTTCCCTTCCCTTCCCTTCCCTTCCCTTCCCTTCCCCTTCCCTTCCCTTCCCTTCCCTTCCCTTCCCTTCCCTTCCCTTCCCTTCCCTTCCCTTCCCTTCCCTTCCCTTCCCTTCCCTTCCCTTCCCTTCCCTTCCCTTCCCTTCCCTTCCCTTCCCTTCCCTTCCCTTCCCTTCCCTTCCCTTCCCTTCCCTTCCCTGAACTTCCCTTCCCTGAACTTCCCTTCCCTTCCCTTCCCTTCCCTGAACTTCCCTGAACTTCCCTTCCCTTCCCTTCCCTTCCCTTCCCTTCCCTGAACTTCCCTTCCCTGAACTTCCCTTCCCTTCCCTGAACTTCCCTTCCCTGAACTTCCCTTCCCTTCCCTGAACTTCCCTTCCCTGAACTTCCCTTCCCTGAACTTCCCTTCCCTGAACTTCCCTTCCCTGAACTTCCCTGAACTTCCCTGAACTTCCCTTCCCTGAACTTCCCTGAACTTCCCTGAACTTCCCTTCCCTGAACTTCCCTGAACTTCCCTTCCCTGAACTTCCCTGAACTTCCCTGAACTTCCCTGAACTTCCCTTCCCTTCCCTGAACTTCCCTTCCCTTCCCTGAACTTCCCTTCCCTGAACTTCCCTTCCCTTCCCTGAACTTCCTTCCCTTCCCTGAACTTCCCTTCCCTGAACTTCCCTTCCCTTCCCTGAACTTCCCTTCCCTGAACTTCCCTGAACTTCCCTGAACTTCCCTGAACTTCCCTGAACTTCCCTGAACTTCCCTTCCCTGAACTTCCCTGAACTTCCCTGAACTTCCCTTCCCCTCCCTGAACTTCCCTTCCCTTCCCTTCCCTTCCCTTCCCTTCCCTTCCCTTCCCTTCCCTTCCCTTCCCTTCCCTTCCCTTCCCTTCCCTTCCCTTCCCTTCCCCTTCCCTTCCCTTCCCTTCCCTTCCCTTCCCTTCCCTTCCCTTCCCTTCCCTTCCCTTCCCTTCCCTTCCCTTCCCTTCCCTTCCCTTCCCTTCCCTTCCCTTCCCTTCCCTTCCCTTCCCTTCCCTTCCCTTCCCTTCCCTTCCCTTCCCTTCCCTTCCCTTCCCTTCCCTTCCCTTCCCTTCCCTTCCCTTCCCTTCCCTTCCCTTCCTTCCCTTCCCTTCCCTTCCCTTCCCTTCCCTTCCCTTCCCTTCCCTTCCCTTCCCTTCCCTTCCCTTCCCTTCCCTGAACTTCCCTTCCCTGAACTTCCCTTCCCTTCCCTTCCCTTCCCTGAACTTCCCTTCCCTTCCCTTCCCTTCCCTTCCCTTCCCTTCCCTTCCCTTCCCTTCCCTTCCCTTCCCTTCCCTTCCCTTCCCTTCCCTTCCCTTCCCTTCCTCTTCCCTTCCCTTCCCTTCCCTGAACTTCCCTGAACTTCCCTTCCCTGAACTTCCCTTCCCTGAACTTCCCTGAACTTCCCTGAACTTCCCTGAACTTCCCTTCCCTGAACTTCCCTGAACTTCCCTTCCCTTCCCTGAAACTTCCCTGAACTTCCCTGAACTTCCCTGAACTTCCCTTCCCTGAACTTCCCTGAACTTCCTGAACTTCCCTTCCTTCCCTGAACTTCCCTGAACTTCCCTGAACTTCCCTTCCCTTCCCTTCCCTTCCCTTCCCTTCCCTCCATTCCCTTCCCTTCCCTTCCCTTCCCTTCCCTTCCCTTCCCTGAACTTCCCTTCCCTTCCCTTCCCTGAACTTCCCTTCCCTGAACTTCCTTTCCCTTCCCTTCCCTTCCCTTCCCTTCCCTTCCCTTCCCTTCCCTTCCCTTCCCTTCCCTTCCCTTCCCTTCCCTTCCCTTCCCTTCCCTTCCCTTCCCTTCCCTTCCCTTCCCTTCCCTTCCCTTCCCTTCCTTCCCTTCCTTCCCTTCCCTTCCCTTCCCTTCCCTTCCCTTCCCTTCCTTCCCTTCCCTTCCCTTCCCTTCCCTTCCCTTCCCTTCCCTTCCCTTCCCTTCCCTTCCCTTCCCTTCCCTTCCCTTCCCTTCCCTTCCCTTCCTTCCCTTCCCTTCCCTTCCCTTCCCTTCCCTTCCCTTCCCTTCCCTTCCCTTCCCTTCCCTTCCCTTCCCTTCCCTTCCCTGAACTTCCCTTCCCTGAACTTCCCTTCCCTTCCCTTCCCTTCCCTGAACTTCCCTGAACTTCCCTTCCCTTCCCTTCCCTTCCCTTCCCTTCCCTGAACTTCCCTTCCCTGAACTTCCCTTCCCTTCCCTGAACTTCCCTTCCCTGAACTTCCCTTCCCTTCCCTGAACTTCCCTTCCCTGAACTTCCCTTCCCTGAACTTCCCTTCCCTGAACTTCCCTTCCCTGAACTTCCCTTCCCTGAACTTCCCTGAACTTCCCTGAACTTCCCTTCCCTGAACTTCCCTGAACTTCCCTGAACTTCCCTTCCCTGAACTTCCCTGAACTTCCCTTCCCTGAACTTCCCTGAACTTCCCTGAACTTCCCTGAACTTCCCTTCCCTTCCCTGAACTTCCCTTCCCTTCCCTGAACTTCCCTTCCCTGAACTTCCCTTCCCTTCCCTGAACTTCCCTTCCCTTCCCTGAACTTCCCTTCCCTGAACTTCCCTTCCCTTCCCTGAACTTCCCTTCCCTGAACTTCCCTGAACTTCCCTGAACTTCCCTGAACTTCCCTGAACTTCCCTGAACTTCCTTCCCTGAACTTCCCTGAACTTCCCTGAACTTCCCTTCCCCTCCCTGAACTTCCCTTCCCTTCCCTTCCCTTCCCTTCCCTTCCCTTCCCTTCCCTTCCCTTCCCTTCCCTTCCCTTCCCTTCCCTTCCCTTCCCTTCCCTTCCCTTCCCTTCCCTTCCCTTCCCTTCCCTTCCCTTCCTTCCCTTCCCTTCCCTTCCCTTCCCTTCCCTTCCCTTCCCTTCCCTTCCCTTCCCTTCCTTCCCTTCCCTTCCCTTCCCTTCCCTTCCCTTCCCTTCCCTTCCCTTCCCTTCCCTTCCCTTCCCTTCCCTTCCCTTCCCTTCCCTTCCCTTCCCTTCCCTTCCCTTCCCTTCCCTTCCCTTCCCTTCCCTTCCCTTCCCTTCCCTTCCCTTCCCTGAACTTCCCTTCCCTTCCCTGAACTTCCCTTCCCTGAACTTCCCTTCCCTTCCCTTCCCTTCCCTGAACTTCCCTTCCCTGAACTTCCCTGAACTTCCCTGAACTTCCCTTCCCTGAACTTCCCTGAACTTCCCTGAACTTCCCTTCCCTGAACTTCCCTGAACTTCCCTGAACTTCCCTGAACTTCCCTTCCCTTCCCTGAACTTCCCTTCCCTTCCCTGAACTTCCCTTCCCTGAACTTCCCTTCCCTTCCCTGAACTTCCCTTCCCTTCCCTGAACTTCCCTTCCCTGAACTTCCCTTCCCTTCCCTGAACTTCCCTTCCCTGAACTTCCCTTCCCTGAACTTCCCTGAACTTCCCTGAACTTCCCTGAACTTCCCTGAACTTCCCTGAACTTCCCTTCCCTGAACTTCCCTGAACTTCCCTTCCCCTCCCTTCCCTTCCCTTCCCTTCCCTTCCCTTCCCTTCCCTTCCCTTCCCTTCCCTTCCCTTCCCTTCCCTTCCCTTCCCTTCCCTTCCCTTCCCTTCCCTTCCCTTCCCTTCCCTTCCCTTCCCTTCCCTTCCCTTCCCTTCCCTTCCCTTCCCTTCCCTTCCCTTCCCTTCCCTTCCCTTCCCTTCCCTTCCCTTCCCTTCCCTTCCCTTCCCTTCCCTTCCCTTCCCTTCCTTCCCTTCCCTTCCCTTCCCTTCCTTCCCTTCCTTCCCTTCCCTTCCCTGAACTTCCCTTCCCTGAACTTCCCTTCCCTGAACTTCCCTTCCCTTCCCTGAACTTCCCTTCCCTGAACTTCCCTTCCTTCCCTTCCCTTCCCTTCCCTTCCCTGAACTTCCCTTCCCTTCCCTTCCCTGAACTTCCCTTCCCTGAACTTCCCTTCCCTTCCCTGAACTTCCTTTCCCTTCCCTTCCCTTCCCTTCCTTCCCTTCCCTTCCCTTCCCTTCCCTTCCCTTCCCTTCCCTTCCCTTCCCTTCCCTTCCCTTCCTTCCCCTTCCCTTCCCTTCCCTTCCCTTCCCTTCCCTTCCTTCCCTTCCCTTCCTTCCCTTCCCTTCCCTTCCCTTCCCTTCCCTTCCCTTCCCTTCCCTTCCCTTCCCTTCCCTTCCCTTCCCTTCCCTTCCCTTCCCTTCCCTTCCCTTCCCTTCCCTTCCCTTCCCTTCCCTTCCCTTCCCTTCCCTTCCCTTCCCTTCCCTTCCCTTCCCTTCCCTTCCCTTCCCTTCCCTTCCCTTCCCTTCCCTTCCCTTCCCTTCCCTTCCCTTCCCTTCCCTTCCCTTCCCTTCCCTTCCCTTCCCTGAACTTCCCTGAACTTCCCTTCCCTTCCCTGAACTTCCCTGAACTTCCCTTCCCTGAACTTCCCTTCCCTGAACTTCCCTTCCCTGAACTTCCCTTCCCTTCCCTGAACTTCCCTTCCCTGAACTTCCCTTCCCTGAACTTCCCTTCCCTGAACTTCCCTTCCCTTCCCTTCCCTTCCCTGAACTTCCCTTCCCTGAACTTCCCTGAACTTCCCTGAACTTCCCTTCCCTGAACTTCCCTGAACTTCCCTGAACTTCCCTTCCCTTCCCTGAACTTCCCTTCCCTTCCCTGAACTTCCCTTCCCTGAACTTCCCTTCCCTTCCCTGAACTTCCCTGAACTTCCCTGAACTTCCCTTCCCTGAACTTCCCTTCCCTTCCCTGAACTTCCCTTCCCTGAACTTCCCTTCCCTGAACTTCCCTGAACTTCCCTGAACTTCCCTGAACTTCCCTGAACTTCCCTGAACTTCCCTTCCCTGAACTTCCCTGAACTTCCCTGAACTTCCCTTCCCCTCCCTGAACTTCCCTGAACTTCCCTTCCCAGAACTTCCCTTCCTGGAACTTCCCTTCCCGGAACTTCCCTTCCCTTCCCGGAACTTCCCTTCCCGGAACTTCCCACAGGTTCTCTTCCTGGAACTTCCCTTCTCAGAACTTCCCTTCCCGCAACTTCCCTTCCTGGAACTTCCCTTTTTTTACCGCAACTTCCCTTCCCAGAACTTCTCTTCCCCTTTCAGTTTGGGATTCCACAGCCCATACTTAAATTTGTATGGAATTAAACCATAACTGAAAACATTCAGTTCACTCTATGAGTGGAAATCTTCTTTAAATAACAATAGAAACTCTCCACACAATCTAACAAATAAACACTTATGAAGGAACTAATTCTGAAGAAATTTTGTTATGCAGTCAATGAAAATCCAGGTCAAAGTAATACTGTCAAAGCCATAGAGAGAGTCTATATTGGATCTCAATTTCATTTAAAACCTCTCAATTATAACACTTTTGTTAGAAAACCAAGCACACATCTTGTTCCAGAGCAAAGATTCACACTACTTTTTCTCCAGAGGAGGAGGAAAGCATCTGAACCATACAGGTTACATCTCTAGCCTGGGATTGAGCTGTGGGTTAACCATTCTCTGCACTTATTTTGTGTGATAGGAAAAGCCACCAGAGAGCTCCAATGAAAAGCCAAAGCTGTTGACTTTTAGGTAGTGAGTACTGTCAGGAAACTAAGATAAAACTGTGAAGCTTTGAGGGTATGGGTAACAAAAATGTACGATAAGGCCTCATTTCTGAGCTCAGATCACTGGGTCAGTTGCTGTGTTATTGAACATCTCCATCTGAAGTGATAGGTCATCAGCTTGATTCATCACCTCTGATTTTGTGAAGCTTGCAGAAAATGCTGCTACACTGACTCTTGGCAGGAAAGTGCATATTGCCACATGAGGTTATGGGCATCATAAAGAGCAGGTGAATTGTATTGCCCAGATTTAAAACCAAAGTGATCAGAGTAAGATCCTTATTCTGCTAACGGAAATGTGTAAACTCATATTTTTTTCTAATATTGCAGCATAGCAAAGAGAAATACAGTGAAAA
>NC_089721.1:27694699-27894699 GCF_031753505.1 Anomalospiza imberbis
AGGTTGTAAAGCTGAATGAGTTCTTTTATCTGGCTAAGACCACATCATTTTTATATCAAGGACAGTTTTCAACTGGTTTGGAGGATTTTGTGCATTTATATTGATTAGGAAACAGAATTGCTATGAGCAAAATCAAGCTCACGAAGGCAATTGTCTTTTTCTGTCAGGCCTATGATAATGCAGAATGCGGCCAACCACTTGTTTGAAGGCAGAAAAATGAAACAGATAGATGGACAAATTAACAAGCCTTTCATATGTTTATTAACTTTATTTCACCAAAGTCACACTGTTTAAATCCTCTCCTTATTTGAAGGCTCAGAAGCAGATATTACTCATAATGGCCGGGTATTTTTGCAACATTTACTGTTCTTTGTTAAGTACGTGGAATATAGAAAAATATAATATGCATATACTGAATCCTAAGTTCCACTCCCTGCTTCAGAAGTCATTGATGTATTTTATCCACCAATCTCCTTTCCTTCCTCAATGCACTGGCTGTTAGGTTTCAGTCATGCAATGTTTCAATTCTTTTTACAGACTAATGGATCTAATGTGTCCCTCTGTGCAGCAGCCTAGTCCCAGCATGTAGTGTGGAAAATACTGCTATCTAATCAACTACTGGGTTACTCCCCACCCTCAGTAAGTGCTAAAAGCATCATTTTGCCCATTATCTTCATTCTGATTGGGTTTTCATGGGAGTAAATATCTACTGAGATCAAGATTGATTTTTTTTTAGTCTGTGTTTTTACAGCAGCTATAATCTGAGAATTTTCTCGTAAAACTGGAAGGTGTCTTCAGCATTCATTTTTTGAATAGCATGCCTCTTCTGATTTCATATGAGAGCCTTAGTTAAGGCTCAGCATTTATTAAATTTATATTATTAAGGAAGAAGACAGAGTTAGGAAGCTGAATTTCTGTGTTATGGTCTAGGTAGTCAGGTATTGTGTTATCAGATACATATACGGGAGAAAAATGGTATTTAGAAATACCATTTGAAATTTGAAAAAAATTAAGCAGGAGGAACTATGAAGAAAATCCTGCAAAGAGAGATTTGAACAAGGAACTACTTGAATACAGTCACTTGTCTTGGAAAGGGAAAATAACCATTTAATGCTTTTTATGGGCTATATTACTGAGTGTGAGAAAAGGAGGAGAGGAATAAAGAAATGCTGATGTGACCAGAGGCTCTCAGTTGGGCATAGCAAGGGATTTATGTATAGCCAATTAATTTGAAAATTGTTTTGAGGATTGAAAGGAACTAGGAGAGAATGAGAGGGAGGGGAAGTTGTAGGCAGAAATCTGCAGCTTTTGAAAGAAAAATTGTGGAAGACAGCTCTTGTATGATGAAATAATATTGCAATGTGATGTAAATTATGTTGGACATTGCTTCTTAGAGCTTTTTCTGAAATATAGTGGATAAGTGTTATCTCTGAAGAAGTGGGAAGAAACCTGGCCCAACCAAAAAAGTGAATTACAAAAAACAGCAGTGCATCATAGTAGGTGGAGTAGCAGTACATAGGAGCAGATGGGGAAAAGGCCCTCTTTAGGCAGGTGGATGAGGAGGCATATTTTTAATATTTGCTATTATCAACAACTGAGTATGGTCAATTACAGCTTTTCTGTTGATGTCTGCCAAGGTGAAATCTCCAATGAGGTCATTAATTGCTTTGTAAGCACAACTATAAATTGATTTGAAGGATGGGTAAAGACAATTACGGTTCTTATTCTGCTCCTCCACCTCTGCTGGAACATCCATCTCTTCAGCTGTGGTATAGCCTTACAAACAGTTGAAGCAGCAATTATCATTCTTGAGTGAGCAGGGATATTGTGAAGAATAACAGAAAGTTCGTAATGATATCACAGAAATATTCTTCAGGACAAATCCAGCAGGAAAATTGATGTCCCTTCACTTCATCTTGTCTCTTGTGCTATGATGTTCCCCTACAGTGTGGCAGCTGCTTGGTTAAGTCACAGGTGACGGTTGCTTTACCTCATCAAAGGGAGAATTCTGTGTCAGAGAATGGCAACAAACCACTGGAAATATGGGGTTCAAAGGCACCGTTTGTTAATGGTTATAAAGTAACACCAGTTGTTGCTTCTGATAATATTCAGGAGGAAAACTAGTCACCATATAACAAATGCGTTGCCATTAGAGACAAAAATGGCAAGGTCTGTAGCAAAATTTTGGCTATGTCTACTTTCCAGAGATGTAACAATCTCTTAACTTTTTGCATAAACCACACTTGCTACTTCAATAGTTAAGTATACATAAAATTGTGACTAATATTCTTCTTCTGTCTTGCTTGTGCCTCTTGATTTAAACTGCTTGATCTCTTGATATTATTGGTCACAGAGGAAAAAATAATTCTCAGTACTGATTTTAGTTATGCGTTAGAAAATACCTCTTTCCTCAGTCATCAAATTTTAACATTTACCTATGCTCTAATCTAATATTTTACAAAGAAAGGGAGTCTGAGTTTGCATGTGGTGCTGCTTTTCTCTGTCCACAGGAGAACTTGTTGTAATTAGAAATCATTCTACAGAGATAAATTTAGTCATGTGGTGTTGTTAACCTGTTTACCCATGACTAACTCATTAAAATCAGTTTTCTAGTGTTAAATTTTCCTTACACCTTCAAAATATATGCATAATTTTACTGTGTTCTACCTCTTTCTTAATCTTGCCACTGGGTGAACTAGAATCACATGGTTTAGGCACAATTAGAGGGTGACTCAGAGAGAAAGAACATCAATCAGATTCACAAATTTATAGAGACTCCTTTTTTAATATTGGTATAGAAGTAGATTAATAATCCTCACAATCAGTAGTTTTTTTCATTAGTCTGTACATTTAGAGGCAGGCATAAGCATAATTCTGCTGCTGATACATCTCTGGTTATTACTGGGTTTGCAATTCAATTACCCGAAGAGCCTCAAGTACCACTGATTATTCATGGGATTCTTGGGTTGGGCTGGCTACAAAACTACTCATTAATCCCTTGAGTGCCCCTGGGCACTCAGTATGCATCTAGCATAGCAAAGCTGCCACAGCTGCAGAATATAACAGGCTTTGGATAGTGTAGTGGTTGGAGTGAGGGCAGGGCTCTAGCCGGGTCACAGACACCAAGTGCTGGTACTCTCCAGCATAACAATGCTGTTCAAAAACCACATAGCTGAGGGCCTTCTGAAGACAAAGTACCTGAATACTACATTAGCCATCACCAGGTGGCTCAGCAGACAGCCAGGTGGCTCAGCACACAATTCTGTGTGACTTATTAAGGAAATGGAGGAAAATAATTCCTCTGTCTTATGGTATGCATTTGCTGCACTGAAGAAGTAGTTTGTTCAATCAAACTTACATCTGTAAGAGGAGAGCTGCCAGTTTGCCACAGTGACAGGATTTGAGCACTTGAGGTGCTTATCCTCAGTCAGCCTTCTTGGAGATTGGTAATGCCTGTTTCCTTTGCAGGTGGTCCATGAAATGTTAGAAAGTACCAAGACAGTGTCTGAAGAGCAAGACATACTGTTTCTTACTAGCTAGAGCTTTAGGTTCATTTTTTGGAGTCATTGAGTAAAAGGGAGGATAAAAGAAGCATGATTTTCTTTTGACCCTGAAGTACCTAGCCTGACAAAGTCCATAATCTTCATATTCATAGTTCACACATGTTAACTTCACACATTTTATTTATTTATTTATTTATTTATGTTTGTTGCTGGTTTTGAGGGGTTATCAAGTTAATTCAGCAACATTTTGAAGATAGTTCCTATTTAAATTACTTTTATGTTGCCTAAATTTACATATGTGAGACCTGTACAAAGTCTGCGATTGCAGTGAATTCATGTCCAAATCAGATTAACCACAAAAGTCAGTGAAAAGTCTGCACTGCTTCCAAATACAATCACACTGTAGTTGGTTAACATGAAAATAAAAATCTCTGTTCCTTGTTCTTGTCTCCTAGTTCTGTTTCATCAGATGTGCATCCAACAGAAGATGGCTTCTTTTAGGGCTTCAACATGCTTTAAATACTTCTACATATATTGCATTTACCTATGTGAGAAGCTAAGCTTTTCCATTATTTTTAAGTAGATGACAAAGCCCTTGCAGACCTGTGCAGTCCAAGATGCGCAGTCCATATAGTCTAGTTTTCTACAGAAAAATGAAGACATACCAGTAGGTCAGTATGCCAGTACTGAATTAGGTTGGTAGAAATGTCTAGAGAAGCTTGCACAACTCTAATTTTATTATTTTTGACTCAAGGCAATGCTTTCTGTGCATTCCTTCTAAGTGGTTGCATTTACTTAAATCTCTTTCCCAAGTAAGGCAGACATAAAAACAAAACAAAAAACTAGTGACGGACTCTGGATTTTTTACCAGGCCTATCTTTTTGCAGGTATGTTTTTGTGTGCACACATATATTTGTGTCCATCTACATATATCAGCGTATTTTCATGATATATACCTAAGTATATAGTGGGGGGAAATAGAGAGGAAAATAGCGGAGAAAGATGAAGTTGTGGCATTACAGAACTTTTCTAATCAATACCTTATTGACATATATCAATGCTTGTATCTTTCTCTAGGTGCGATGTCGTGGTTTAAGCCCAGCTGGAGATGAAACACCATAAAACTGCTTCCTCAACCCTCCCTTTCTCCCCTAAATCCCAGTGGAATGGAGAGGAGAATAAAAATAGCACTTGTAGGTAGAGATACAAATGACTGAATAATTAAAAACAAAGTAAAATACAATAATAACAGTAAAAAATAATACTAATGATAATAAAAAGGGAAAGGAAAAGAGCCCCACATAAGTGATACACAATACAATTGATCAGCACCCACTGAGTGATCTCAGAGCCACCTTCACAAACTCAGATCAGGCCCCCTTTCTGGGTAACTACCCCCAGTTTACAAACATTGACATTCTGTGGTTAGGAATATGCCTTCAGTCATTTCAGGTCACCTATCCTGGCTGTGCTCCCTCGCAGTTTCTTTTGCATCCTTCTTCACTGGCAGAGCATGAGACAAGAAAAAAAATTCTTTGACTCAGGATAAACACGACTTAGCGAAAACCAAAACACCAGTGTGCTATGGACATTATTCTCATTCTGAATCCAAAACACAGCATTGTAACAGTGACTGAAGAGAAATTAAGTCTATCCCAGTCAAAACCAGGACAGATGCTAACACTAAGACTAAAATTGCTTAATATATTGTTCTCATGGTACCAGTGTTGCATCCAGCTATGAAGTGAAGCTGTTAGTCAATCTCTTTGAGATCTATATGTAGATCATTATGATAGGAAACTTTTTTTTAATGTCTTTGTGTCTTAAATGAAATATGTGACAATTTCTCCCTACTTCATATAGTCCTTGTTGTACACATTGTCAAAAGTTCTCGAGAACCTTCTCTGGTAAAGTTGAAACCAGAAACAAAATGAATGTGAACACTGAGAGAAAGACTACTCAAAAGAACAAATCTCTTGCTTGCTTGCTTGTTTTTTCTTAAAGAGATTCCCCTGAGACTTGGAAAAAGTAATTCCTGAACTGGGAAGATTGACCTGTTGCTTTCAAAAAGGGGCAATAGCATTTTGACTTCAAGTCATCAAGTGGCTTGTCAGAAAAATGCAACCTATGTAACACATGAAGAGGAAATTATGTATATTTCAAGATTAAGAAAGGCATAGGTAGGACTAGAGAACTTTATTAGGTGCAGAAAATACTAAGGACATTACATTTCAGGTCAGGCTGCAAAGGTTCATTTCAAGATCAGCTGTATTCTTCTTACGAGTACTTGGGTATTTGGGAAATGCCTTACTAACAACCTTAAAAATTCTTAAACACTATAAGGCAGGAAAAAAACCACCAACAAATCAAATGAAGCATATCTTTGCAATTGGGGTGGAAATCTTCTGTTTACTAAGAACTCCAATCTTATTTATCCAGTTGATAATGTCCAATGGACCTATTTAGGTGTTTAACGCTACACCTGTGTCTTAACTGCTTTGTCTGAGCAGAGCCAAAATGTTGACTGAAGAATCAAGATGTAGGATAGTCCCCTTGGGTACTTGTGACCATTAGATGACACTCATGCAATTAAAGCAACATTTGTTTCTCCTGGAAGATTAAAATCCAGGTATTAAAACAAGAAGAAAAGTGCAAATGCAAAGTAAAAAAATAAAACCTCCCTACATATTCATGAGACTATGATAGATATAGTTAGTGTACTTCAATCTTTGATTTCTAAAGGTCTAATAAAGCTTATTTAAGTAAGGCTGAGACCTATCAATTATGTAAATATAACCAGAAGACGAAATAGGTCTAGTCCATAAGAAGTTGTATTAATGATATTAATTTCTGATTTACAGTTATTCATTAACCAATTATGACTTTGTAGAGAAGTTATAAAGAACTTTTGTAGCTATTGAAAAGTTGTGAAACAGCAGGTGAGTGTTGCTGATACTGAAAAGTAGCACTGTCTTATAAATGCTTTGTTGTAATAGCTTCTTACAATCCAATACAGAGGGGATTTATAATTTATTAAGTGGTTTAAGGCAAGTTGAAGTACCTTTAGAGATATAAGAGACTTTGCTTCTTCATGCTTAACTTACTATGTGACCTTCTTTGCTCCTGTACCACACCAGTATGATTTTAATGGTGTACATCTGGCTAAACACCACATTTCTCATATGGGCCAAAAAATAATGAATATGTGTTAGAGATTTCTAAAAAATAATTGAGGATTTGAAAGAACATCACAAAAGAAATATTCTTCTATGTTGACAATTAGTGTTGCCAGAACCATCAGGACCTAGCAGGTCAGTCAATCAGACAAAATGGCTGAATCAACCAATGCTTCAATTCCTTCTTGTTCTGAGCATTGTATTTCTATTCCAAGTTCTATTTAGTTTTGAGTACCTAATTCAGAGAAATTTGAACATCTGCAATCAGCAGGTTTACTGAACTAGGTATTTCAATTGTCTACCCCAATTTTTACCTGTCAATTACCTGTCAGTACGTAATGTGACAATCAAGGTGTTAATGCTCTGAAATATAACTAGAAATCTGGTTTTGGAAGTATTTACCATCTTCTGGCATAGCTTTGTGTTCAGTTTTCTTTGGTGGTTTTGTGTGTTTCTTTGTTTTTAATTTAGAAGAGCTGACTTTTAGTTACTGTTGTACCTTGTTCTCTTACAAGGGACTTAAATTTTAAAACCTCAGACAAGCTGTGGTCAAGTGCAGTGTTTTATGTGGTATTTTTGCAACAAAATCCAGTACTGTGTTGAAAATAATCAGTATTATTAAATACTGGAAAAAGGCCTAGTAGATCTAGCTGACTGTACAACATGTACTATAAATAGTAATTTTAAAGGGAGTTTAGGGGGACAGAAGCATGTCTTTCAGCTCATGTAATTAATGGGGAGGATGGCTCTGCTGCTGAAAAGCTTGTTTTCTTGTTTTAGCTCTGCTCTTCCATCTTGATGATTTTTATGCCTCAGGGTAGCTTCAAAATAATTTTAAAGAGAGTTCACTGGTCTCACTGTCAAGTGACTGCTGTAGGCCAGACTGGAAATAAAATATCATTGTTTCATTCTCCCATTTTACCCTCTTTCAAACACTTAGAAAAGCAGCTCTTGCTTCCTGTTAAAACTTGACTCATCACAGCACTGTGCAGCTAGTTCTTGTATAATAATCTTTAGCAGATCTGTAAATGTGTAAGAGAGGATACTGTACAGTGAATATGGCATACATATTCTTTCAGCCTTTGTGCAGGTTATGTCTTCTTTGAGAGTCAAGGTGGAGAAGGGTTCCACTCTTTTAATTCCATGGTTTGCATCCAACCATTGAAAGACACAAAATACTGGCATCATACATTTGAGAGTGAAAATGTTGGGCATTTCACTTCCAATGGGAGTAAATGCTTGGCAATCTTATCTGGAAGCACGCATCTCAAAAGGCAAAATCCCTAATCATTTCTCCAGCAAAATTACACTGTCATTAGAAAACAGATGTGAGAATGTCTAAAGCAAGGAAACTGATTATTCCTGTGTGTTACTGTCTACCAAAATGTGTTTGAGAGAACTTTCCTTTGACTATTATGTAAAAGACTAAAGAAAATTAATAGTGCTCAGGACTAATTTTTCAAATATCATTTATGCTTTTTAAACAGTACAATTGAAATCTCTCCCTTGGTGTGTTGTATTATGCAGCACTATCTAGTGTTTGCAATGAGGTCAACAGCTTTGCTTAAACTGCAATGTCAGTTCTTTTACCTGGAAATAAAATACTGATATTTTAACTTTCCTTTTTTTCACTTTATTTTCCTTTTTTTTTTTTTTTTAATTTATCAAATATTAGAAAAAACAGAAAAAGTATTTTGAATAGCTGCAAATCCAGAAAACCAACATAGAGCTGCTGTCAAATAGCTGCAGCAACCAAGGGAAGTTTCCTTTAGGCTGATTTATGGGGCAAGAGATACCGAGTTGCGTTAAAGCTGACCTAGGAATGAATTTCTCTAACTCAGGGTGTCTTTATGGAGTTTCCTCTCCCAGACTATTTGCAGGAGCAAGGGTAAACATCTGCTGCATGGGGGATTGTGAGATACTAGGGCAATTCCAGAGATGTTGTGGGCAAACTATTCTTTCTCACGTGAAAACTAAACTATTGTTGCTTTAAATTCAAGAATGATTTGTGCAGATGTTAGTGAATGACTAGCAAATTGTAGGCCACATAAAGTCTTGTGGCTTGACATCTGCGTATGTGAATGTAGAAACGGATTGTTTTATTTCAATATAAATAGCAGAGGCAGCCAGCGTTATCACACAGATTTGATTGGTGTGGTGTGAAAGATAAGGTCATCCCTGACAGTGGCAGGGACAGACACTCAGACAGCAAAATCCTGAGTGCTAGAGGTGTAGCAAAGCACTGCTGTGATAATCCATGGAATTTGTCATTGCCTGAAATTGTTCTGGGAAATACTGAGATTATGTAAGGAGGTTAGATGGGCAAAATAGATTTCATACACAGCACAGCCCACTTGCTGAGAACACCTCTTCAAGAGGAAAAATGGTTTGTATTCTGTACCTGAGCCTAACCCTAAGGACCAGACAGTAATAGAATTGAATTCAAAAGGATTTTTATCCTGATACCTGAAAGTGCATCTCCTTGAAAGGGACTGAGCAGCACAACATATGCTGCTCCCATTCATGCTGCTGTACGGGGATGGGAAAGGAAACCTGTCTGTTCCCAGGGACTCAGTGATATTGGGCCACCTGATGCATTTTTGAGCCATATCGTTTTGACACAACATTCAGTGGAGCACAGATTAACTTTCTGAATATGAAAGACAGAAGAAGAGGAACTGCTCATCAAATATGCACATTTCAGATGGAACTTCACACTCTGTGAAAAGATTTTAGATTGCTGTAAGCTCTCTGGAGTACTCCTGACAATGTGTTATCAGGTCATGTTTGCATGACAGTGGCAGGCCATGCAGGAAACATTAAGCCACGTGACTTCTAAGATGGAATCAATCGGGTGAACAATACAGATACTGAAAACTAGTTTCACCTTTGTAAGATCTGGTTATCTGTGCATCAGATATGAGGTTTGTCAGCCCCATTTCAGTCTGACCAAGTTCAGTGCTGCATTGAATTTTAATGAACTGATATTGTATTATGTATGAAAGATGACACCAAGATGATTTCATGAAAACCAAGTTCCCATGAAATATGAACTGTTACTGGAGGCTTCACCCCTCACTTAGCTCATATAAAATGTCCATTTCAAAAGCCTTTGTCTTGTTAAGCTTTACAAGTTTGTGTAAGGCTTTCATTATCCTTAAGCAATGTTAGAACTATAAATGAGGGACTGACACCAACAGTTCAGAGTTTTTATGACACTAAGGTAACAAGACTATGCTAGACATAGAGAATTAATATTCCCAGAACTCTTCTTACTGTCACACAACTATTAGCTCATAGATATTGAGTACATTCAGGAAACATGAGCAGACCCCAAGGGGAGGTGACTGTACCTGCTGTGAACACTGAAATCATTTTCACAGAATCCCAGAAAGGGTAAGGTTGGAGGGACCACTGGAGGTCATCTAGTCCATCAAACATTGTCTCCACTCCATGTCTCCAGGGCATGTCACTCAAGGCTGTGACATATCCAGACAGCTTTTGAATACCTCTATAGCGTTCCTTACTGAAGAATAACTGAAAACAGACACACTATGCCACTAGCTTTCAATCAAAGTTTTACTCCCAGTTTTGCTTAAAAGCTGAGAAAAGAGTCAGAAATCAAATTAGAGGATTGTTAACTCATCAGTTAATTTTGGGCACTCTGCTAGCAAAATTAAATCGCATAGCACTACATTTTTTTAAAGACTGATATTGCAAAGATGCAATGGGCTTTGGGGACAGCACCTGAATAACTCTGGATGTACTCTTCAAAGTTTTGAGTCCGTGTTTTTTAAGCTCTTAGATAAACAGTTAGGAAACAGTTAGGAAAATTTTATTTAGTGAAATAATTTTTCCAACCATACAACAACAAATTTAAATTGTTGTTTGAAATGTGCATGTATTCTTGAGCTCATTTTCATAAAGACTGCTATAATGGCTTTATTTGCTATAGCAGTCATTAAGTAGAAGACTGTATGATACATCCATCTGTTTTAGGATAGTAAACTTCATTTCAGTTCCCATCATATTGTGTGACAGTTATCCTTCCCATTAGAAAGAAATGTCAGCCTCTTATGAATGTGATGGACGACTGAACAATTACTCCTACATTTCAATCTCCCATGTAAGTACAAAGTTTACAAGCTCCTTCACTTTCTTATGCTGTTTGCTGAAAATAAGAATCTACAAAAAGAGGGAACAGGTAATTTAAAATACTTGAGAGATTCGAACATATAAAGAGGAACAGACATTTCAAAAACCGTTGTGTACTCTTTAATACCTGCTTATGAAATTTTGGGTTTAATTTTAAAGGCTGTTTTTCCAAATTCACTTCTAAGTTTGAATAATCTCCTTGTTTAAATATTTTTTCCTGGTTTTTTTTGGATTTTTTGGTTTTGTTGGTTGGGTTTTTTTTTTTGGGGGGGGGATATTTGCAGCTACTACATTGTACAGAAACACTGTGAGAAATTCACTGTACAATTCTTCTTTAAAGACATGTTCCTTCATATTCTGCCACGTGCCAAACACTGAATTTTATCAGCATAGCCAACTTGTTCATTTTTGATGGTTAAAGAAGTATTGTCTATTGAATATCTTTTAGAATATCCTTTTACTCTCTGAAAAGGTGTTTGAAACCTGAACCATGTATCACATATTTTAAATGTACAAAAATTACAAAGCAAATTTGGGGCAAAGCATTATATCAATATATACATACGTATCTTTCCAGTGTTGCAGTGAATGATGACTCAAATAACCTTTTTGTCTTGTTCACATGTATCATTTTGTATGTTGAAAACATCATCTTTGATCAAAAGTTTAAACAGTTATATGTGATTCTGAGTTTAAGAAGGCTTTCCCTTTGAAATAATGTTTTAAAATCATTCATTCCATGTTATCTAAATGTGTTTTTGCAATAAAAAAAGCTGCATTTGAATGTAAATTTAAAATGGCCTTGAGAGGTGAAGACAATTTAAATAGTTCCCCTCCAACTATATTTTCCTGTCTGTGAGCTAAGAGTCATTAGAATCATGTTGTACAGTGGTTAACAAAATAGATCCACATTAAAAAAAAAAAAACAACCCCCCACAAAATGATAAAGTAACCTCTTAACTGCCCCCCCAAGAAAAATCCAAACCCCAAAATGAAAGACAAAAAACTCCCACCAGAAAAACAAACCAACTTAACAAATGAGAAGAAACAGGATTATCCTGTGGGAGGACAGGAACATCTTTCTGCATCTTGGAACTACATCTCAGATTAATGCTAGCTAGTGGCATTGTAATTAAGGCAGAGTGATGAATTTATTGAGTTAATTGCATGAAGTCTGCATGTTGTGTTTGATGCAGCTGCACTGAGTTTAAAATATATGTTTGTCATGATGCTCCTGACAGAAAAAAATGCAATCAACTTCTTTTTGTTTTGCCTTTAATCACAGGACTCATAATGCAAGGCTTATTGAGGATTTTTATCATTAAGAAGAGCTTTGAATCAACATAACCTTACTGAACGTCTAAGGAAGGATTACATAAACCATGTTTTGATTTTTTCCCCAAAGTACCAAATGCATATTTTTTTAATTTCAATATCAGCCATCAATAGAAAGTTTAAAGAGTATTTCCCCTTTTATTAGTATTTTTTTCTTTAATTTCTTTTAAAGACTATTATGTACTGTAACAATATAAAGCCTGTCAATTAGCCTCACTACCCTAATTAACCCAAAAGAATATATACTGTAAGTAGGAAAAAGAAAGGTGCTTGAAAGACTTCTTTTTTTAATGAAAAAACACTGTGAAAAATTAATTGCTAACGTTCCCAATGACATTAGTGACTAGAACTGGTTTCAGGAACTTTCCTCCTCTTCTCAGACCTATTTCCTATTAAGTGGAAGAGAGGATTTAATTTGCTTATTTCTTCTTAAGAAACCAATATAAAAATGCAGAATTACATGAACCATAGAATCACAAAATTATTTGGGTTAGTAGGGGCCTTAGTCTAACCCTACTGCTGTGACCAGGGACATCTTCCACAAGGTCAGGGTGCTGAAAACCCTATCCAACCTGACTATGAACACTTTGAATGACAAGGCTTCCACAACTTCTCTCAGCAAGTTTTTTCAGTCTCTTCCTGGTATCCTGTCTAAATCTACTGTTACCCTTTCTCCTACCACTATAGGTCTTGGTAAAAGTCTGGCTTTGTCTTTCCCGTAGACCGCCTTTATATATTGAAAAGGTGCAATGTGGTCTCCACAGAGACCACAGAGCACTTCCACTCCTCAAGTCTGTCAAAGTCCCTCTAGAGAGTGTCCCTTCCCTCAGGCGAATCTACTGCACCACTCAGCTCAGCGTCTTCTGCAAACATGTTGAGGATACAGTCAATCCAACCCACTATGTCATTTATGAAGATTTGAAATAGTACTGGATCCTTGAGGAAGACTACTCCTTTTTGGTTGCCATTTGGGTTTTGAGGAACTCTTTGGACATGGCCGTCCAGATAGTTTTTTATCCATCTAACAGTCAATGTGTTACACGTCTGCAGTTTAGAGGTAAAAATGTTGTAAAAATGAATGAATTTAGAACATGAATAAATTTGGCATTCTACATTTTAGTAGAAGGAGGATTTATTAGAGCTTCCCCATTAAGAGCTTCTGGTCATCTTTTTGCTTAAGTGATTTTGCAGTATGGAGAGTCAGTTACAGCGACATTAAAATTTCCTGTAATGGTGGAAGGTTAACCTCTTTAACATTAACATTAACATCATCAACTTGATATTGGGTAAAATAAATGAAGATAAACTCATCTCTTTCTTCTCTAGGACCAAATATGCAATCTTAAGTATGATATCCACTCAGGGTTAAATTCTAAACAAATTTTATTGTTGGAAAGTGTGATTGTGTGTTGTTGATTATTCAGATTCTGAAAAAGGAAATGCATACGCTCAAGTCTGCCAACCACACTTGGAAAGCTATCATACGGAATTAGTTAGAAGTATTTGGGTAAGCAAGAACTGTGTTTTGGCTTTCAGAATTTGAAATTTTAATCTTTTCTAGTGTCTTGGGTTTCTTTTGCTTCTTGAACCATGTGGTGTTTCAGGAAATAGTGTGTTTTGTAGCTACATGCAACTTTTTACTTTTTCAGCTACATTTAATTGGCTAGTACTAGATCAGTCTATCTTACTGCAGCATCCATGTCTTAAAAGAAGACTCCTTCACTAATTCTGGTAGTACACTAATTGTGGTAGTACAGGGAATAAACTTTCCATGTTATATTTGGTTAGTTTTCCTTTTTTCTTTTCCAAACACAGAGGAGAACTCTGTTTAGAACTTTTCCTACTCTTAATAGCTTCCAAAATCTACTTCTTTTTAAAAGACAAGTAATGTTATTAATTCTCAGGAGACTACAAGCATAAGACATTTTTTTTTTCCAAAAGAAACTATTGTCTTTTTCTCATTACTTGCTCTTGCCGTGAAATAGTGTAGTTGGTCTAGCACCCAGGCAATCTGACTTGTTTGTGTGTGTGGGGCCGAGTTAATCTATGCTTTTATTCCATAAACTTCAAAGGAGTCCCACCAGGCATGAATCTGATGTATGTCTTCTTTTTCCAAGGCACTGAATTAATTTACTCAACAGGAAAAGCATTCATAAAGGAATATAGACTTATTATGTTATTTCCAACAAAAGAGTAGATACTGGTTTACAGAAAAAGGTCCAGTTTGGATGAATTAAGTTGCGTTATTTGTACAGGATTTGTACAGGATAAGAGAATGATTGAAATATTGTATTATTGTAAAACTATGGAAATTATTTAGCATCCTGTACTAACTTCAGGACTTGCAGTAGTTAAACTTCCATTAATATCTGCAATATAAAGTTGAAATTCTGGCGAGATTGGTTAAATACACTAAAGTTTCTTAAAATAAAATAATCTGCTAGAGGCCCCTTCTGTTGCGTTGCAATGTAAGGATTTGAATTTCCCAAAAGTAGGGAATAAATTCACAGGAAGTTGATGGAGAAAGACAGAAGGCAATGGAAATGTACCTGGAAAGAAAATTATTGCAGTTAGGAAATGTTGGGAACAATAGACTCTTGTGGTCTTAGCTGAAGCAATCTGGCAGCCTTGTGGGAAAAATTGTTCAGAGTTTATTGAGCTGAGGTGAATTGTTTTCTTTGCTAGAGGAAAAAGAAGTTTTAAAGCAGACAGATAAGAATGAATGGAAGGTGTGTGATGCTATTAAGAGCTTGCATGCGGTCTGGGAGGCAGAATATGCACATCTTAAAAACCTGAAAAATTGTTCCTTCAAAATAGTCAAGCTATCTCCACAATATCCAAGTATCTCAACAATATCCAATATCTCCAGAATATGTTTTGGGCCTAGTTATCTATCTGGAATGGCACTGTGATTAGACACAGGGTAATCATGAAATTGAATTTGTAATTTCTTGATTGATTCAAGGCAATGAATTCTTCATCCTGTCCAAGGACAGATGATACTTTTCTCCTTGATCTAATGAAAATTGTCTGTCAAATATTATTATTCCACCATTACTTACTAGCATTTAGCAGATTTACCTCATTAGAAGGGAAACTTAAGGGTGTCATGCAGCTTCTAACAGAAGAAACCTCATGGGTGGGAATGAATAGTGTAAAGCAAAACTGCAATTTAGGTGAGCCAAAAATAAGTATATCTGTGTTTCTTTAATGATGAAGAGGATAGTTGAATCCCTTTGATGCCTTTCACTCCCTTTAACATCTTTGCAAATTTTTTTCACAAAAGAACAGCTCATCCTTGAATAAAATTTACCAAGAAAGCAGTTGCTAAAGTGGCTACGCTAGGTCCTGCCCTAGGATTAGTCTGCAATGAGTCGCCCCACTATGGGGGAACTGCAAAGAAAAATGACCCGTCTCTCTCTCCTCTCACTGGTAACAGGGGTGTGTAATGGGGAGCCAAGGAAGAAATACTTTGCTCTCTGATGCTCTGTGTGCCTTCTGTCCTAGGAAGGAGGAAACAGACGCTTCAGATTGCTCCCCAGCAGTTTGCTCCCCAGTATAATCACATTTTATGAGTTTACAGACATGTACACACAGACTCCTTCTCAATATTTACAGCATGCATCACAGCCTCTGCTGTCAATGTCAAAAGGAGGGAAGCTTTAATTTACAGGGGAGTACAAGAGGTCAAATATCTTTCATATTATATGTAGTCTTAGTTCTCCTCTGTTTCAGAGGGGGATGTGACCACTGGACTTCAAATTCTGAATTATTTATTGAGGGAAAATATAATTTATGGATACCACGACCCATCTCTTTACCGGCAACTTGGGTTGTTACAGTCAGAGGTATCAGAGTTGGGTTTACAGCTCTCCCAGTTAAGAGATATCCTTGTACATAGTCTGACCCCAAATTCATTGTGTAATGGAGGTACTGCACCTGCTATGTTTAACACATAAGGAATATGAAGCAGTTAAGAGTGCTATGTTTAACACATAAGGAATATGAAACAGTTAAGATATCAATTACATTGCTTCCCATATTTTTGATGAACAAAGTATTAACAAAAATAAACTACCTTTTTATGACAAAAAAACTTTAGAAATGTTTGTAATGCATTTAAATATAATAATAGGGATTTTTTTCTGAATGTATGTTTTGCTTCCCATACTTCGAAAACCTTTATTTTTCCTTCCTGCCCACCATCTTTCAGAGGTAGATCTTTGACTATACATTCACTGGCAGCTTTGTTAACTATGTCCGTGCATTCCTTTACACCTTGCAAGGTTGTAAATATATTCCAATGCCAGGCTGTCAGAGGAAGCTGTGGATGTGGGATACTGCAAATCAGAGGTGTGGTAAGAGAGACAAGTGTGTGCAGCAGATAACTGTACTTGATTAGCTAGATTTAAATAGTGTTGGAAGAATTTGCCAGGTGAAAATAAAAATTGTCAGTTCAGTTTAATTTCATGGTGAATCAAACAAGGAAATTAGATTCTGCTACTCTACTAGTTTGACATCTACGGCAAGTGACAATTAGAGATGATGAGAGAACTTATATTTATTTCAAAACTCTTGATTTATTTACTTTCCTTCTGATGGGCATGTAACTTTTATTTACCTTTGCTCAGAAATATAAGTTATTATTATTTGATTGACAAGTTGTGGATTTCAGGAATTCATTATAATGTTAAGTTCAATTTGATAGAGCACTGAAGTTAAATTTAGAGTTAACTTGAAGTCTGCATTTTATTGAAATAATTTCTTGGGATGAGGCATATCAGCCACAAGTACTCTACAAGGAATAAAAGTGGTAATGCCTCAAACAAGGAAATATTACAGTTTAATGAAGTAAGGATGAAGGAAATGTGAAAGAAATTCCTTTTGCTATACTTGGCCACTCAGTTCAATCCTGATTTTCTTCATTACCCGTTGAAAACAAGATTAAATAACAAATCAAAACACAAACACATTCTTTAAAAGCACTCCCAAAGCCCAAATTCTAATTAAGTGAACTTCACAGTTAAATTAAGGTTCAAAGAGCATAAAAAATCAAGCATAACTGAAGCATGAAATGATTGTATATGAGGCTGCATTCACTTCCCAGCTTGTGCAGTGGAGTTTGCATCCAGGAAGGCTTAGATTTTACAAGCAACACAGAAATAGCATAGGAAATTATTTCCCACCTTATTTTGCTACTTCGGATAGAAATGCATTTTAGTCTGGCAGCTGTAAGGAAATCATCAAACAAACATAGAAAAATGGAGAAAAATAATCATTATGATACATTCTAAAGGGAAAACACTTCTCAGATCCTACAGTAAGTTGCCTTATATTGTAATATGCTGTGAAGAAAAGGTATGTATTCTTGCTGCAGAACCATTTTCTTCTTTTAACCATCTGTTTAAAGAGGAAAATATTTCTTTTATTTCCTTCTTTACCTTGTCTCTAGCTCTTTTAAGATTTTGTGGGCAGGAATACAGTGTCTTTACCCACTATTAATTGGGACTCAAATATTATCAGTCTTAAGTCGCCTGGGTGGTTTTCTTTGGTCCCCATTGTTCTCTTTTTCAGAAGTTAGTCTCAAACTAATAATTTTTATATGTAGTTAGTTTTAGCTTGTTATACACAGTTGCTCAAATACTCATGTAACCTTGCTGCATTGTGTGAATCTTTCATAGTTCATTTGTTTGTTGATAAAGGGAGAGATGCATGAGTTCTGTCATATGAACCATCTCCTACTGCTTTCATTCTCACTCTCAAATGCAAACTCTTTAATAGGAAGCTTCATGATGGTTCTTAAACTGGCAGTTATCTGTCATGTCCTGCATAACTGATATCTTGAAGAGGAAGTCTTCAGGATAAACATCCCTGGATGATGTTGTGTTTTGTTTTTCCTTAAGGATTTCCTTTAAAAATATCTTGAAAGTGGAATTCAAATTTGAAATTATAAGATTGAATAAAACCACTTTTTATTTAACTGCACTGTAATATTTTGCACAACTATCTGGAGGGGGCCTACAGAGAAGCCAGAGAGGGTCTTCTCATCAGGAGCTGTAGTGACAGAACAAGGAGTAATGGGTACAAATTGAAAGGGGAAATTTAGGTTAGATATTAGGAATAAATTCTTTACTGTGAGGGAGAAGAGACACAGAGTGTCCAGGGAGGTTGTGGATGTCCCAGCCCTGGCCATGTCCAAGGCCAGGCTGGATAAAGCTATCAGTAACCTTGTCTAGTGGAAGGTGTCCCAGCCCACAGTAGGGGAAGCTAAGGCAAGATGGTCTTTAAGGTCTATTCCAGCCCCTTAACATTATACAATTCCTTGATTCTGTAAAGCTTCCTTGGAGATCTAACAAAATAAAAACCCAGGCTGGCTTCTCTTTCACATCCACTACAGGACTTTGTGCATCCTGTATGTCTGATATTACCAGTTTTTCACAGCTCTTCATTGTGGGATACCCAAGTGTTTGTGTTAGCAAAGCAAGCTATATCAAGCTATATATATTTTGGTTGACTTCTTGTAGGGTTTTCTTTAAACTTTCCCTACTTTTTTTTTCTTTTTTTTTTTTTAATAGATGGGGTTTAGGAAACAGAGTGGGCAAGATTAAAAAGAAAATTTAGGAAAAAATTGTTATATCATCAAAAAGACTTGCTTAGGTGTTTTTTGTTTGTGTGGAGTGTTTCAACCTGCACTACATGTGGTTTGACAGGTATTGGGAAAGAGAAAGCTTTAGGAAAGCATATCTATATGAAACTTATCTTCACAGTGAAGCAGTGAGACTCTAAGTTCTGTTTCAGAAGAGTGCACGTACATGAGTACATGAATGTGAATTGTTGAGATATTCCTGTGTTGGGGATCTGTTTGCAAAAATGTGGCTTGTTTGTTGAAACTATTCTCATTCATAATATCTTTAGAAATTTGTCATGGTTTGACAGGGAAGTGAATTTTCTCAGGAAGTTGGGGTCAAACCAATCAGTGGTCAGGTTTGGATATTGGAACCTGAAGTGACCACTGAAAGCATTGGACACACCTCTGAGAACACAGGGGGTTAAAAGCAGAGAACTCCCAGGAGAACTGTCTCTTTGGTTCTGGTCAGAGTGCAGTGCAGACTCTCCCCTGCCCAGCCACAGGATGGATGAGGGAGGAGAAGCCATGAGGCCTGTGAGAGATAAGGCCCAGGGTGTGAAGGGACTGGAACCGAGCCAGCCCCTGCGGACGGAACGGTGGAGAAAATCTGAGGTGTCTTTGTTCCCCCTCCCAGAGGGAGAGAGAGTGAAAGAGACAGAGACTGTGCCAGCAGTATGCCGGCAGAAGAGAAAAAGAAGGGGGGGGAAGGTGCCCAGCCGTGGGGCCGAGATTTGAGCTGTTCTGGGAGTCTGAGACTTTTAACCCCTTCTTGGATAGTGAAAGCTTTATGAAATATTAATCCTCCTTAGTCTGAAAGAGAAGAGAGATGGTCTGGGGCCCGAGATGTCAGAAGAAGATGGAGAAAAGAATCCTAGGTGGGAGGAGATGATGAAGTGGCTTTTGGCTGGACTTTTCTTGTATAGCCATAGACTGAACCAATTTCTCCTGCAAAACACAGACTGCACTTCTAGGGGGATGCAATGACTTGAGCCAAGAGAGTGCAGGAGTGGAAGTGACTTGCTTCAGCAGCTGCAAGTGCAGGAGTGGAGTGAACAGAAAAAAGTTGAGGAGGGTGTGGTAGAGCCCTCTTTCTTCAGGAAAGAGGAAGATCTCTGTTCTTGAGACCATGGGCCCCAGGGGAGGAGAAAATGTGGGGGACTGTTGTCCCGTAAATGAGAAACTGGACTGTTGTTCTTTTCGTCCTTAGCAAAGCATCCTTAAAGGAGCCCTATGAGCAGTCTGTCCATGCACAGTGGTGAGAGCACTGTGACATGGAAAGGAGAGTGTCACACTGGCAGATTTTCTCCGGGCGGTTGCCATGTGTGCCAAGGATTGCAATTGTGTTTCCTGGGGGGGGTCTATGGTACAAGAGAGACTCCTCTCTCCCTTGATGGACTGAGTATTGATAATCTGAAGGGCAGTAACATGATCAGGAATCCAGGGTTTTGTCTCACTGTGGTTTGTTGGAAATTGGGTGGGGGGAGGAGGAATGTTTTGGAGGGTTTTCATCCTGAATTCTGTGTGTCTTTTATTATAGTAGTAGTAGCTTAATAAGCTTTTTCCCTTTGTTTTTAAGTTTGGGCCTGTTCTGCTCTGTTCCTGATCGCATCTCACAGCACTTATTTGGGAAGGTGTATTTTCATGGGGACACTGGCATTGCGCCGGGGTCAAACCATGACAAAATTAAACCAAACAAAGATACTACAGTAAAGATTGGCTAATATACTGCATTTTTTGGATTTTTTTTTGAAGCTTTTAATTGGAAAACATACAGTTTTAACAATAATCTCCCTTCTCCCACTTAGGCATAATTGGTCCTGGAAATAAGATTTGTGAAGAAATATAGTTTATGAAAATATTGTTAGACACAGTGCCTTCTACATCAACTGCTTTGATATTATGATTGCTACTAGTCATCCAAATTACTTAATAAATTAGACATAGCTGATTATAGTAACTGACATATATTTTGTGTACTCTGTTAAAATGTTAAAAAACCTCTAATGCAGTAGTTAAATCCAGAGGTAGCCTTGATGTCCATGTCCATCTCTGGATGTCTGATACACGACAGTAAATAGCTGCAATTAAATCTTTGCTCTAAGAACTTTTACAGTTTTTACAATGGTTTTAGTATGTAATTCCTACCCAACAAAATCCTGTCTTCAAAACTGCTCTACATATTTTTAAGTCAGTTGCAATTAAATTTCACTGGGCTTAGAAGAAAGCTCAGAAGATTTTCTTTTATATGTAATGAAAGTCTTGCAGCAGAGTTAAGTATGAATACTAGACTAAGCATCTGCCTAGGATTAGGTAGCATGAAAATAATATGTCAGGGTTGACAGCATATAGTATGCTGTCTTTTTATAAAGCCTGAAATTGCTGGGTGTGAAACTGCTTTATACTCAGTTCATTACACAGTTTAAAGCCAAAGTGTTTTATCGGTAAAAAAATATTCATTGAGCCTGACATGGCTTGTTGATAGTGTGTGTTCGTCAAGTTGCTCAAGAACTTAAGAGCTGCCTGGGATTCCATCACAGTGAAAAACTGAGGTCTTGAAACAAATCCTCTGGCTTTCAAGAAGGACCTGCTCCTCTGGGAACAGGGAAGAAGAGCAGACCTGGTGAAACAGGACAGTAGCACTCCTGAATGAGCTGCTGGGTAGATGTGCAGTATTGGCACCTCCAGTTGCTTCTCACTAATCCTGCCCCCGAACCTGTCCATACAGATCCTGCCAGAGAGAAGGAAGTTGGGTGTCCGCACCATCTGAGCAGCCCAGTGGAGTTCACATGAAAACCTTCAGTATTCCTCAGTGGAATTTTGCCATTATATGTGTTTCAAAAATTTAGGGTTAGATTAAATAACCCAGAATTTCTTCTTGCATAGAATATAATTTTATTTCAGTGAAATTCACATTTAAAACAATTTACAAGTACTAAATTTATTCAAAAAAGAAAATAAAATGGAAAATTTGCTTTTTCAGTAGTTCAAGGATTAATATTAAAAAAAGAGAGTTATATAGATACAAGTGTGTATATAGCTGTATGCTGGCACTTCATGGGATATTAATAACCAAAACAAAAAAGATGCAAAGCCTTAGATCTAATTTGTGGATGTTAGGTGGTTTCATTAACAAATGCAAGAGCAAGGATAGTGTCAGAAGGGACTTTGGAAGCAAAAACAGGAATAAAGAGCCACAGAACAGCCATATAGCCCTGCAGAAAGGCAGAGATGGAACACTGGGAGTTAGAGGAAGTATTCCTAAAGATCTAAGCAGAAATTTCTCTTATATCTCTGGTTTTAGGGAAATGTAGTTATTTACATTATTACTCTGTCAATCTTATTTTCTAATGGCAACCATTAGCCAAAATTTTTAACTCAGGTTAAAAACAAATTTCCTCACTAACTTTTAGAACTTTTTAAAACATGACTGTCAGTAATCAATCAGGACAAAATTTTCTTCATAGAAATAGGCTTATATATTCAACGGATTTCCAATAACCACGTGTAAAACAGGTCAGTAAAATCAGCAATATTTATAGAAACGCTTGCCCTCCTTGACTAAATTCTGGAATACATGTGTTCAATATCTATTACACTCTTAAGTTTGTACAATTGATTTAAATGAGTGACAAAATTTCAGGGTTAGATGTCTCAAATAATTATATTTAAGCATACTAAATATCTCATTCCCTGAAATATAGAGAAACTTGCAAACTCATTCTAAGGCACTTCTTATATCAAAATTCAATTGTTTCAATTAAAAAATCTCACCAAGCCACTTTCACTCTTTTCCACTTTAAAAATAAAGTATAATATTGATTAAAAACTTGACAGAAAAATAGATTAGTGCAAACAACTTACAGGAGTATAGATTCTCCACCTACCCATGTCTTTTATTTTACTGAGAAGGCTAACTGATGTTCAATTATAAAAGTTGAATTGTATAAAAAACGTGTACACTTCTTGGTGGACTGTTTTTTGAGAAGTCTAATAAAGAACCTGCTGGCTTTGTTCTTCAAAAAAAAAGCAACTTCCTTTCCTCTCCCAAATCTAACTACACTAAATATGGTCTGAATTACACACATATGTGTCTCACTGTACACATGCATTACCATTAACATGAAAGGGGGTGTTTGTACTTCAATGCTTCTGTAACAGAACATCTGTACATGTCATCATGTTCTAGAGAGGTGTGTTCAAAATATTAATTTGAAAATAAATATAGATTGGAAATATGTGAAACTTATTCTAGCTTTATTAATGAAACACTGCAGTTACACTCTGATTTCTACGGCATTATTATTTAAATACGTTTTTTGGTGCAGTTGAAGATGATTTGGCTCATAATTTTTATATTATTATTATACTTTTATATTTAGATATAAATAATCTGCTTTAATAATTTTGGTATAGTAAGTACTTGTGTATTTGTGTGAGAATACAACTGCCACTCTCAGTTTTTAGGCATGATTGGAAATATCATTGCAATGTGTTGCAGATAGCATAAAGAAATCATCCAAAATATTAATTATCAATTTGAAAACTATGTATTTCAGCTGTAACATAGTGCTGTGGTTCATTAACTGCATATACAATCTCCTCAGAGTACAAATGGGTACATGCAGATATTTCAAATGACTTCATAAACACATGAGCACAGACTGTTAAGAAGTGATTTATTTCTGCAAGACCATGTGATGTCCCATAATTCTTTAATGGTGCCACAGTGATGTATAGCATGAGCACATTCATTGGCTGATTCAGCAATATGCCCATGAGGAGTATCAGGATTATACCTCCGTGGTGAGCTCTGCAGGGATTTAAATCACCTTGAAAAACAAGCTATGGACAACAGACTTGCACACGAGAGTGCTCTGTTAGAAAGAGAATAGTTATTTTCTCTTAAAGGTATAGCCACTCTTGTAATTTGCAGATGGAGGAAGTACAAAGATATGGCTGCCCTTCACACATGGTTGTGATGGTTCATTGGTTCATCTCACAAATTCACTTCAGACAGACCTATTCAGACTACCAGAGATAGCAACCAGATTAAAAGAAGAATAAATTATTGCAGGAGAAGGCAGGGAAGGTTTCAGATATTTGTGGCCTCCTTCTGTAACATCTTCCTTAAATGTTACTCCTGATTATGGTAACTTTTATGGCTATCCAATTTACAGTTTCAGAAATTAATATCTAATTTAAACATCATCTTTTATTTTAGCTTCTCAAGGGTGCTGTGTGCACATAGGGGCAGAATAAGTATCTCCAGTTGTTTTGAGACCAGAGCCTCATCCATCAGGTGAGAGATTTAGAAAATCATCAATTTTGTCTATGCCTCTGCATGGCTTTCTACAAAGTGCTCTGTTATTTCTTTTTCTAAGTACAATCACACAGATATATATCTTGTGGTTATCTGGCTTGTGTTTCTATATTTTATATCACAAATCTTCTTCACAAAAAGCTCTTCCTGAAGATCCACTGAGATAAATGGTAAGACTTCTTCATACTAGAATTGGTCAATGAATTCTTTTTGGAAGGAAAATACTGTTTGTATTTCAACAGTCTTTGAGGTAATGGAAACCATTGTATTCCTAGTCAGCAGCAGTCTTCAAGTCTATTTCTTCAGCTGATCCTTGCCAGATGTATTTAGTGTAGGAACAAGTTTACTGGTTCAAACAAATCTTCCTTACATCTTTTTAATAAAAAATGTATTTTCTATCAATACCTTTGTATTTTCTTACACATGGCAACAGACCAGATGTCAGGTGACTTGTGGAATTTGTGTCCTGTGGTCATAATAAAAGCATGCTAGTTTTAGAGAAATTTTTTGGGTTTTGGGCTAAATTTGATTTATTATCACTTATTGTCTAAAAATGTGCTTTTTTTCTAACTATGTTTTTAAATTCTTTTATTACTTCTTTTATGGTTTGGTTTTTTGTTTTTGTTTGGGGTTTTTTGTTTGTCTGATTTTTCATTTGTTTGGTTTTTTGTTCTGTTTTTGTTCTGGTTTATTTTGGTTTTGTTTTTGAGGGTTGAGTTTTGGTTTTTGGGTTTTTTGTATTGGTTTTGCTTTTTACCATTTCTGGGCTAATTATATTAAAAGAAAAATAAAGGGAATATTAAGCAAAATTCATACAAACTAAAAATAAATAAAATAAAAATATTTCAAAGTACTAATGTCACTCACAAATACTTTTGAAAAATACAGAATTATTTTCTTTCAGATGTTCTACAAGATGTACACAGCATCAGCTTCCATAATTTTTAGTTTTATCTTCTTTGATGAACTGACATTATAAAGGAGTGAGAAATATAGAATTAGTTTTTTGTGAGTTGTAATCACATTACAATGTTATTTATCAATTTATTTGTTTAATTAAAAGCAATTTAAGAGCCTAAACACAGAAAGTTCAGTGTTTTTAACTCTACTTTATATTTCATAGAAAGGAGAAAAAGGTGAGACGAGAGAAGGATTTTGAAATAAAGGATGTAAACTAAGTAGGTAAAACTAAGGAGATACAAGAGATGATTTTTTTTCCACTGTGCTATTTCTAATGATGCAGTAGCTACTGCAAATTTTGGATACAGTCCTGGCTACATTGGAGATTATAGGAAAGTTGCACTTCAATTTGAAGAACTATCATTATTGCATTACCAGTCTTCTGATAAATATTACTGAGCAGCCTAGGAGACTGGGTTTTATGTGTGTGGTCCTCAGCCAACATAGATATTCCTGTCCTTCCTACCTGACTTACCTTCCTGAATAAATGACTCAGAGAGTTATATTTTGGAAGTTTTGGCCTGTGGCTGATGGTTTTGGGTTCTTGTCAGTGCCATGAGGTTACAGAATGGTAGTGCTTTGGTTTTGGTTTGGGTGGGGTGTTAGAGGGAAGCAGGCTCTGTACCCAAAGCTGTCCTCTGTTTGGTTTAAATATAAATTACCCTGTGACACTCCACCTGCTTGTTTTAGGTGATTTTAAGTGATCCTACCTAGATAAATAGCACAGAGAATAAACTTACGGTGGTTTTGATTATATTGAATGGTTCTGTTCTTTATAGAGATTAAGGTTTGGTCCATTTTTTCAATTTAAATTAGTGTTTGTTCTTCCTTTTATTTTTTTTTTTTTTAATATTCTTTTTAAAAATCCACTAAAAGGCCTTGAAAATGCATGATCAGGAGGCATGCTATTAAACACAGATTTCTTAACTCCATTAAAGCTACATTTTTGCTGTCACTGTTGTTATAAATAATAAACAATTTAGGGGCTTTTTTCAACAATATATCTGGAATTTAGTTTGCCAAAGATTTTAAACATTGCAGATTTACTCCCCAAAACCTAAATCCCAGCCCTCTTGTTGTCTCCAGCTCATATTCTATTATTTTAAGAAAATCACAATATGCCATTGTAATGACAGTAAAGGAAAAATGTTAGTATTGCGTAATGTCGAGCGGCAAATTACACAGTGCTATTCACATGAAAATTTTGCATTATTATTAGCCTTCCAGTATGAAATACAAAATCATTGTATTGGAACATTTCCACAGGTATAATCTTGGTTTCTCTGAGAACAAATATCTCAATTCATTGCCAATGTTTACATTGCAGGAGGATACTATTTGCCATTTTAGTAAGCTTTCTGAAATCTATGTATTGCACTACTGGAATTTATTTGTATTATTCTCCGTAATGTTTTGTTTTTAAAATCTGTTCCATAAACAGATGTCACTTTGACTCTATGACACAAAAGAATCCTATGACACTTTTTGTTCATCATCAAAAAAAAAAAAATCCTCCCCACTTGCTAGCCTAGGATTAAGTCTGAATGGGTGAAATTAAAAAATAATACTATTCTGTATGACACTTGCACATCCTGGTGTTTGTCACAGTATGAGAAATCAAGGATAATAGAAAAAAGTTTAATGATAAGAATAAGAATGAAGAGTAGAGTAGAGTATGAAGAGTGTTGTTTCACCAAGTGTTCTGCATATATGCAGGCATAAAATGCAACAACACAGGCATCACAATTATCACTATCAATACAGTACTGACTCGTCAATTTACTTGAATTTCCTGACTTCACTTGCATTTTCCTATCTGAAATGGTGGTTGATGCTTGGAGTTTTAGCTTGTTTCCCAGAAAAGTAATAAAAGCATAGAGACAATGTTTTCATCAGTTAGTGGGCCCATTGAAAATATTTTTACATGGTGAACAGGGCTTTTTGTCACTCATACAGATCTTAACAACTACTTTCAGTGTTATAAACCAGTTATTATTTGCTCAATGGCCTTTAGTGAAATGGTTTGGTTTTCCCCAGTCATGACATAGGTTGCATGCCTAAACTGTAAAATTATCATCACAATTTATATAATCCAGTATGTCCACATGGGACAGAAGTGACACCAACAAGGGGTGGGGAATGAGGGTTACAGTCAGTTCACCTCACATTGTCTCTGTTGCTTCTTTCTCATTAAATGGAGGACATCTCACACTCCTCTCATGCTCCAGCATGAGGTCGCTTTCATGGGAGACTATCCTACACAAACCTCTCCAACATGTGTCCTTCTCCCCACGGGCCGCAGCTCTTCACAAATTGCTCCAGCATGGGTCCCTTCCACAACTAGTGCAGTCCTTCAGGAACAGACTGCTTCCAGAATTCGTCCCCAACAAGGTCATAAGCCCTGCCAGCAAACCTGCTCCAGCACAAGATCTTTGTTTCATGGATGTGCAGGTCCTGCCATGCTTTGGCATGGGATACACACAGGGATACACTTTCCTTGGGTCACACCCACCTGCTCTGGCATGGGATTGGTTTTCCATTGCCACAGGTGGGTATCTGACCCACCTTGGACATCTGAGAGGGAACAGTCTATCTTACCACAGTCCTAACCATGGGCTGCATGGGAATCTCTGCTCCAGTACCTTGAGCACCTCCTCCTTAATGTCTGCAGAACTGTTTCTTTCACATATTGTCAGTTAGTTCCCTCTTCTTTGGCTGCAATTGCTTCTGTGCAATAATTTTTTCCTTCTCAAATATGTTATGCCAGAGGCAGTATCACCATCACTGATGGGCCCGGCCACGGCCAGTGCAGGGTCTGCTGTTGAGCTTCCTGGCATTGGCTTTGTTGGGCATGGGGAAAGCTTCTGGCAGCTTCCCAAAGAAACCACCCCTGTTACTCTGCCCACTATCAAACCCTTGACTTGTAAACCAAATACACTACCTCAGAACCTAGTTTATTAATTTTGCAGGACAATCCTCTTTGCATTACAATGAATAAAACAAAATATTAATAGAAATAAACTAATTTAGTGTTAATGAATACTGTTTGTCACTTCACAATATTGTCCCTGACAATTTTTCACACTTATTCTGAGGTCAGAGGAATGCCCATAGTTTAGTTTTCACTGCTTACTCTCAGTTTCTCAATTCTGATTTGAATCAGATGAGAAGGGGACTGTCTCAAGTGATCTGGTGTATGGTGTTGACCATGGCTGGATGTCAGGCACTCCTTGAAGCCTCTCTATCACTCCCCTCTGCAGCTGTACAGGAGAGAGAAAATATAACAATGGGATTCATGAGTTGAGATAAGGATCAGGAGAGATCACTCACCTTGTAGTGTCACAGGAAAACCAGGCTGGAATTAGAGGTATTAATTGAATTGATTATTAACAAAATCAGAGCAGGATAATGAGAAATAACATAAACCTTCAAAATATCTTCTCCCTGCCTGACCCCTTTTCCGGCTCTATCTCCTACCCCAGCAGTGCAGGGAGACAGGGAATGGGGGTTATGGCAGTTCATCACCCAAGGCTTCTCCTGCTGTTCAGGGAGGGGAGCTGTTTCCCTGCAGCACTCTGGGGTCCCTCCCATGGGAGACAGTTCTCCATCAACTTCTCCAGCATGAGTCCATCTCATGAGCAGCAGCTCTCAGTGAACTGCTGCAATGTGACTGCATCCCATGGGCAACAGTCCTCCCCAAACTGCTGCAGTGTGGGTCACTTTTCCACACGGTGCAGTCCTCCAAGGACAGGCTGCTCCAGCATAGGAGCAGGGCCCCTCTCTACAGGTCTCCCACAAGTTCATAACCCTTCCTCAGGCATCCACCTGCTCAGGTGTGGGTCTCCTCCATGGGCTGCAGGTGGATCTCTGCATCCCCATGGACCTCCATGGGCTGCAGGGGCACAGCTGCCTTGCGATGGTTTGCACCACAGGCTGCAGGAGCATCTCCTTCACCACCTCCTTCTTCAACATCTGTGTCTGCAGAGTTGTTACTCTCAGATGTTCTCACCCCACTCTGCTCTGGCCTCAATTACAACTGTGCAATAATTTTTTTTTTTTTTTGTCTTCTCCTTAAATATGTTATCACAGAGATATTACCACTGTTTCTAATTGTCCCACAGCACCACATCTGTCTTGGAACCAGCTAGGATTGGCTCTGACTGACTTCAAGGAATCTCCCAGCAGCTTTTCATAGAAGCCAACTCTGTAGCCCGACCTGCTACCAGAGCTTTGCCATGCAAACCCAATAATTTTTCACACTTATTCAAGGGTCAAGGGGCTGCTCACAGTTTGGTTTTCACTGCCTACTCTCAGCTTACTTATTCTGATCTGAATCAGATCTGAAGGCAATTGTGTCTAGTCATCTGGTGAGTGGAAGTCTTAATGACATTTCTGTTTGAAAGAATAGAATTTTCTTCCATGTTTCATGTGTTAGAGAGTCTGCAATATCATGTCTTTGCAAGTTTCTGAGTTTACATGGGCCTATAAAGGGGTGCCACAACAATCCTGAGGTTTTCAATATCCTACTGTCATTGCCTTCACCTTCTTTTGTGCCATAAGGAGAAAGCATACTGAGAAGCATCTCACATACACACTTAGATATTACTTGCTTTTCCTTTGCTGTCATGTCTAAGAGACAGGTTCAGAGATGAAAATACTTACAATGGTAAATAGCTGGTGGGCTGCAGTGTTCGGTTTTTCTCTGCCCTGGTCCCAGGCAGCTGGGGGTGCTCGGCTAGTGATGCTGGTCTCAGCGAGACTGGGGCCGCCGCGTGTGTGTGGAGCTCTAGGGCTGAGCCTCCGTGTGGGTCTGCCATGCTGTAGCCAGACGCTGAGGCGAGACAAAGGGTGAGAGAAGGCGCACTCTGCCCATGTCGCTGAGAACTCTTTATTCCCGCATGGCTGCAGTGGTGGATAATGCAGCTGTTCTCAATCCCACATGGGCAAAATGGCACTGGGGCACACGGAGCAGAAGTCCCCCTCGCCCAATGGGGACAGATGACAGGGGAGTGACGTGGAACATGGCAACCTATGGGAACATAACAGGGGTGTGTACAGCATTCTGGGACAAATGGGAATGCAAAGGTGGGGTGATTGATACAGAACTTTCTGTGGGGAAGAAGGGAGTGGTTACAAGATTGACAGGTGAAAGCTCCTGTAGCAGACAGTCTGGAGCGAACCATTTTAAGGGGAAAATAGGGGTACATAGAGCCGACCTAACTAACATTTATTAAAACCCCTAGCTGGACCCACCCAGGATGCAAGAGTGGGCAATCATAGGTTTCTTGGCATTTATGGACACTTAAAACCTTACTTCTCAAGCAGGACTTTGAAATTACGCCCCTGAATTGCTTTCAATAAATTATTGATTGCTGCTTGTGTTCTTCATTCAAAGCAGCCCCCAAAATAAAGCAGCCCCCAAGCTAAATTTCTAGCCCATGAGAAGCATATGCATTGTTAAAAAAAAAATTGCATCTACCTAGTAATCTAACTAGTAACTTCAGAACAGGATACACTTAGAATCAGAGAATCGTAAAATATCCTCAGTTGGCAGAGACTCATCAGTATTGTTGAAGTCAAGCTCCTGGCCTTGCAGAGGACCACCCTAGGAATCACACTATGTGTCTATTTTTTGAATTCTTGAACTCAGTCAGGCTGGTGCTGTGATGCCTTCCCTGGGGAGCTTGTTCCAGTGCCCAACCACCCTCTAATTGAAGAACCTTTCCTGATATCCAACCTAAACCTCCCCTATTCAGCGCAGGCCATTTCCTCAGGTCCATCAATGGCCACCACAGAAGAGAGATCAGTGCCTGCTCCTCCTCTTTCCTTCACAAGGAAGCTGCAGACCGCAATGAGGTCTCCTCTCAGTCTCCTCCAGGCTGAATAGAACAAGCAACCTGAGCCACTCCTCATATGGCTTCCCCTCAAGGCCCATTAGCATCCTTGTCAGTCTCCTCTGGATGCTCTCCAGTAGTTTTATATCTTTCTTATATTGTGCTGCATAAACACCCCACAGCACTCGAGGTGAGGCAGCCCCAGCTGAGACCAGAGCAGGACAATCCCCTCCCTTGCCTGGCTGGCAGTGCTGGGCCTGATGCATCCCAGGACAGGGTTGGCCCTCCTGGCTGCCAGGGCAGTGCTGACCCATGTTCAACCTGCCATCAACCAGGACCCCCAGGTCCTTTTCTGTGGTGCTGCTTTCCAGGAAATCCTTCCCAAGTGCAGAATCCAACACTTATCTTTGTCAAACTTATACCACAGGTACTGTGATGGGAATCTGCAGAGTAAATTAAATCAAGCATTTCAGTTGAACCTTCTTCCTAGTTTTACCTACTATCAATTTCAATTGCTAGTAGGAACTAAAAAAGTGACAGTTTTTCTTGTCTCCACAGTAACAGAAATTATCATGCAAAAATAATAATTAGTAAGTGTTTAAAAGGGTTTAAAAATCACTCTGACGTCCTTCTTCTAGTTTATCAAAATGTCATTCAATAAAACCAAAGGGCAGAACTGTGGCATAAGTTGTTATACTCCATAAATAATTGGTAGGAATGAGAGAATGATAAAAATATATGGTGAAAGCTAACAGCTGGTGAAAAAGAATCTGAAATATGTTACTATATAACCTCAAACAATTCTTGATGATTAGAAAATGGCATTTAGAAAAATTTAATTCTTTGCAGAAAAAATCCCAAATGAAACTATAGTCTTTTGATTCATCAAATAAATTATTTTCTGTGAATATCTTGTCTATCTGCATTCAAAATTAAAAAACAAAATTAGCCATCCTTACATGGATGAAGTGAGACTTTAATGAATAGCAATGGGCATATTCCTATTTGGCTGCGGAACTGATCTGGAAAATGTGTGTGAAAATAATTTATGCTAATTTGATTTATGAGTCTAACTACCCAAGAAACCACATAAGACCAGATATTTACAAATATGCGCTCCTTTACTTACAAACTTCAAATTGTCTTGACATGTTCAGCGGTGGGGGAGCTGTGGGGTTTTTTTCTTTTTCTCCAGGAAACTCTGGTAATTTTTTTTTTTTATTTTAGCTCAAAAAATGTTTTGTATCTTAAATCCACTAGTAATCAGCACTGGTTAAGCAATTGCGTGGTTTAAGTAATAATATTTTTTATTTTCTGTTGATTGTATCTTCCTTCTCCTTTGCTTAATAGTTAGTTTCTATGTTTTGCAAATGAGACAACTCAAATGCTAGCCTGAATGAAAAAGGTGTAATAATTAATTACAGTATGAACCAACAGCAAATTCTGCTTTAATACCCTCTCTATGTACAATAAAGGAGAATCGAAATATTTTTTTCTGTGTGTCAACATTCTCTCTCCTTTTACTTCATTAAATCAAGATGATATAAGACCCAGGAGACAGAAGTGCAAATTTTAAACCTGTATTGATTTAACCTTCCTTCTGTAAATATTTCATAGTTCTATAATGTGTAAAAGCAATCATGCACAGAACAAAGGATTGCACTTTTTTGTTAGTACACAGAATGACAATATTTATTATGCCATTTAGACAATATTACATAGGAAAACACATGAGGATATTTTGTTATTGTTAAAAATGTCAAGGATGATTGATACAACACTATTTTTCAAGAGAAATGTTAAGAAAAGCTTTTCCAAACTGTGATTTCCTGGAAGGACTATAATACCATTTGTTAATCACACTTCCAATATCTTTTTATAGCTTCTCTTTCCCACAAGAATTTGATGCAGATTTTTTTTTGATGAATCAAAGGTTACTTCTCTCAGTGCTTCACAGTTTTCTGTTTTCTTCCAGACAATTTTCCATTCTGAAATCCCAACATCCTAATCATTTTTGTAACAGATGAGTGGTGGAAGCTTTTGGCATGGATTATCTGGTTTGTAATGGCTGTTATATGGTCTTCTGGCGACAACAACATAAACAACAAAATCCTGGAGACTGCATGTACTGAGGCCCTTTAGAAGCCCATAATGATTTGGATGCTGCTGCTACCCATTTTAAAGCCTATTTGTAGAAACATCATCCAAAACTAAAACAATGTTCTGAGAATTTCATTCTACTCTGAACTTTTTCTTGTGTAGTGAATGTTATATTTGTGAACACTGATATAAGAATTGATCTTGTAATTAAGTACTTTTTCCTGAACCTGCTATGGCTTGCTGCAATAGGAGTCTTATGCTGACAATTTCAGTGCCACCAGTGGTGGAGTTTAAATTTAAAAAATCCCAAGTAATCCTAGCAAGCAAAAGCATCTAGTAGAAAATTTGTATTTTACAATCTATTTCTGGGTTGGTTAAATGTGCTTATTTTATGCATAAATTTAAAATATAATTAATATTTCCAATTCTGCAGATTTTAAAAGATCATACCTACCATCAAGATAATATACATCTAACCATAGCTGTACATTAAACTGTCAAGCTGTTTTTCATGTCAAAGCACTGTTCTCAAGAATACTTTTATTGGAGTGATATCAGTTGGTGTGAACTGAACCTTAGCCTTTTTTTCCTTGTATTGGTACTTTATCAGAGCTGATACTTTTTGAAGAATCAATACAGTATTTATTGCCATGAAGTTTCACTGTGTCACAGTAGCATGAACATTACTGAGGATATTCCACTTAGGAACATTATGTTACTTAGTCTTCTCCACTACCATCTCTAAGATGTCACCCAGTCTTAATAAGCATACTATTCACTTTAATGACAAAAGTCTTTACTGTATCAAGACAACTCTTCTTTTTTAGAATAGATTTAATTTATAACCTTGAGCTTGACTGAGGTTTTCCCAGCAGCCAGGTTTTCAGGAATATGAGAAAGAAACAATCTGTAATTCATTTTAAAATGTGTAATTTTTCTTGGCTTTCCTTTGTTTATGTACTGTTACAAAGCATCAGTCTACAGAAAATACACAGAATTTATACTCTGAAAAGGGTCTTACATCTATGCTTTTAAGTTACTTTTAGTGCTAAATATACATATTTGTAGATAATGTACACATTTGTGTATAAGGCAAGGTCTACAAGAAGTGTGACAAAACTTTGGCCTGTTTAAGTGACCAAGTAACAGGGTAACAGAGTCCTGAAGGGCAAGGGACTCCAGAAAGGTTGGATGTGCTTCAAGAGGAAATCTTAAAGATCCAAGAGCAGGCTGTCCCTGTTTTCCAATCAGACAAGCCACCACGGAAAAGGACCAGCTCTCTGTTTAACCAACAAGCCTAGGTTGGAACTCTGGGTAAAAAAAGGGTATATCACCTCTGGAAGGAGAGGCAGATAACTTGTGGGGACTACAAGATGTTACAAGGCAGGGAGAAAATTAGAAGGACCAAAGCCAAACTGGAGCTTAATTTAGCAACTGTGGATAAGGACAATGAAAAAGTTTCTATAAATACATTGGCAACAAAAGGACAGTTAAGGAGATTCTCCATTCATTGCTGGATACAGTGGGTAGCATTTTGTTATGCCATGAGGAAACAGCTGGGATACTTTATGCCTTCTTTCCCTCAGTACTTAAAACCAGAACCAGCTGTCCTCAGGCTACCCACCTTCCTGAGCTGGAAGTTATTGATGGAGAGCTGAATGAAGTCCTTATAATCCATGAGGAAAAGGTTAGTGACAATTAGACCTATGCCAATTAGACACCCACAAGTCTTAGGGCCCAGATGTGTCACACATGAGAGTAATGTGTGAGTAAGAGTAAACCAGCAAAACGGTTTACCTAGCCACTTTCAATTATTTAAAAGCTGTCCTAATTAACTGGAGAAGTTCCACTTGACTGGAAATTATGAAGAGTAACATCTGCCTCAAGAAGGGTCAGAAAGATGCTCCAGGGAACTACAAGCCTGCCAGTCTGACCTTGGTGCAAGGGAAGGTCATAGATCAGATCATCCTGAGTGCCATCATGCAGCATGTGCCCGACAGCCAGGGGACTGAGCCCAGCCAGCACGGGTTTGTGAAAGGCAGGTACTGTTTGAACAGCCTGATCTCCTTCTATGATTAGGGCATGGATGTTGTCTATCTAGACTTGACTTAAGTGGTTTTGACACCTTTTCCCACAACATGTTACTGGAGAAATTGGATGGTCAAGGCTTGGAGGAGGGTCCTCTTTGCTGGGTTAAAAACTGGGGCTAGGCCCAGAGAGTGCTGGTGAATGGAGTTACATCTGGTTTGTGGCGAGTCTCTAGTGGGGTTCACCATAGCTCTGTGTTGGGGCCAGTCCTATTTAACATCTTTAATGGTGATTTGAACTAGGGGATTAAATTCATCCTCAGTAAGTCCACAGATGACACCAAAATGGGAGAGAATGATGATCTGCTGAAGGGCAGGAAGGCTCTGCAGAGGGATCTGGACAGGCTGGATTGATGGATTGAGGAAAACTGCATAAGGGAAAGTGACGGGTCCTGTCCTTGGGTTATCCCAACCCTATGCAGCATTACAAGCCAGGGGAAGTGGGTTGAGAGATGTTCAGCAGAAAGGTACCTAGGGAGTGCTGGTCAACAGCAGCTGCACATGAGCCAGCACATGCTCATGTGGTCCAAAGGCCAATGGCGTCCTGACCTGTATCAGCAATAGTGTGGCCAGCAGGACCAGGGCAGTGATTGTTCCCCTGTACTCGGCACTAGTGAGGCCACACCTTGAATCCTGTGTTCACTTTTGGGCCCTTCACTAAAAGAAAGACATTGAGGTGCTGCAGCATGTCCAGAGAAGGACAATGGAGCTGATGAAGGATCTAGAGAACAAATCTTAACAAGAGCAGCTGAGGGAATTTGGGAGAACTCATTGCTCTCTACAATTACCTGAAAGGAGGTTGCAGTGATGTGCAGGTCAGTCTGTTCTACCATGTCTCCAGCAAAAGTATTAGAGGAAATGGCCTTAATTTGCACCAGGGAAAGTTCAAATTAGAAAGAAAAATTTCACTGGAAGAGTCATTAGGCATTAGAATAAGTTGCTTAGAAAGGTGGTGGAGTCACATCCAGACATCTCTTCCAGAGGTCTTCTAATACCTGAGGGAAAAAAGATGAAGACAGGCTATTGACAAGAGCATGTAGTGACAGAATGAAAGGGAAATACTTCAAGGTAAAGAGAGTCAGTTTAGTTTAGATATTAGGAGAAATTCTTTAGCATGAAGTGGTGAGTAACTGAAAGAGATTGCACAGAGAAATTGTGGATGTCCCAGGCCTGACAGTGTTCAAGGCCAAGTTTGATGAGCTCTGAGCAATATGTTCTAGTGAGAGGTGTCCCTGTCCACAGCAGGGGGTTTGGAACTAGATGATCTTCAAGGTCGCTTCCAACACGGGCCTCTCTCTGACTCTAGAATTCTAAGTTCTACCAGATGAAGTTCACTGAGAGGGTGGCCAAGCTTTGGATCAGGCTACCTAGAGAAGTGGTGGAATCAATTCCCTGAAAGTGTTCAAAAACACTGTAGTTGTGGCACTTGGGGACACGGGTTTAGTGGTGAACATGACAAGGCTAACAGCTGGACTCCATGACCTTAGGTGTCTTTTCCAACCTTAACAATTCTCTGATTCTGTCATCTTTTCTAGCTCCTGACAGGAATTAACAGAGCCCTGCAGGCTGACTGTAGATCCAAAAGTCCTATACATAGATTTACCATGCAAATATGCCCCTTTGAAAGATTGACCTACTACTTGTGTAAGCAAGGTGTACTCAGTGCCTGCTTCCAGCAACTAGGATACATGGGCACATACAGCATTATCAATCTTCTGCCACATCAGATACATCTTACCTTAGTTCTCACTTGCAACAACCTACAAGTAAGCCTCAGGGAAAAGCTGAAAAGTAAACCTTGGCTATTTTACCCAAGGTAATCTCTAATAAAGGCATCTTGCCAGAGTTCAAAGATATTACTTGTAATAAATCTAGGTAAATAAATCTCTGCAGATTTCCTCCCCTGCTCCCCCCAGTTAAAAAAAAAAAAAAAAAAAAAAAGGCTATCTCATTGCATTTGCAAGCTTTTAATAATGGAATCAGAGGCTTTTGTTGTATTGTTTCAGGAGGCAACTGAAATGCAACATTCCCAAATGGAAAATTTTTAACATGAAAAATCAAAGCAAATATCTTGTTGAAAATGAATTTTAAAAAATATTTTTCTAATCGCAAGCATATCACAAATCTACTACTATTAGTAGAATATAGGTGTGAAAACATGCAAATGGTATGCAGGGCTGTATGAGAAATAGTGTGGCCACCAGAGAAGGGACTGTCCCCCCGTACTCAGCACTGGAGAGGCTGCACCTTGAATCCTATGTTTAGTTCTGGGCCCCTCTCTTCAAGAAAGTCATTGAGATGCTGAAGCATGTCCAGAGAAGGGCAATGGAGCTGGTGAGGGGTTTGGAGCACAAATCTTACGAAGAGAGAATGAGGGAGCTGGGATTATTTAGCCTGGAGAAAAGGAGGCTGAGGGAAGACTGTACCACCCTATAAAACTGCCTGAAATGATGCTGTAGTGAGAAGGGTGTCAGTTCCTACTCTCAAGTAACAAACAATAGGACAAGAGGAAACACCCTCTAGATGCCCCAGGGGACTTTTAGATGGGATATTAGAAACAATTTCACTGTAAAGGTTTTCAAGCACTGAACAAGCTGCTCAGGTAGGTTGTTGAATCACCAGCCCTGGAGGTATTTAGAAGATGTACAGACATGGTACTTAGGGACATGGTTTAGTGGTGGGCATGGAAGTACTGGGGTGTCCTAAGTTGATGGTATAATGCTTTTATCCCCAATTGTCTGTTCTGTTTATGCTGAATAATAAGTTTTGCACCATTAAGACTTGTTCCAAGAGTGAAGGGGGGCAGAAGAAGCACGGATTTTGTTTCCAGAAGCTGCACTCACTCCTCCACATTCCTCTCCTGGACTGTGTTGTCTGCAGACAGACAGACAGCGAGACAGAGCTCTCCTTTGCTTTTTAGTTAGTTTTAGCTAGCTGAGGCAAAGTTCCCTGGACTGTGGCTTTTCCTTTTCTTTGGACCTGCTCAGACCTGCTCTAGACTGAACACAAAAAGAGCACCGGCAGCTCGCACCCGTGGCCCAGCGGGCCAGGCCTGGGCCGTGGCATTTCCAGCGCTGGAGGGACTGAAAGAGACTGAGTGAGCCGAGCTGCAGCTTGGGGATTTTTCTGAGTTTGTCCCTCTTTTAGAGCAGCAAGAAGTTTCATTGTTTAATATTGTTTAGGTTTTCTTGTTTAATAAACATTTTTTTCCACTTTTCTCCAAAGAAGTATTTTTTCCCAAACTGGTTGAGGGAAGGGGCCAATTTAATCTGCCTTCTAGAGGAAGCCCTTTGGGGGTTGTCTCCCAAATTTGCCCTGAACCAGGACATGAGGTAATGGTTGGACTCAATAACCTTAGAGGTCTTCTCCAGCCTTAATGATTCTATGATTTAGACAGCAGTTCTAAATAGGATGCTGAAATGTTCCTACAGGAAGGCTCCCAACAGTGGTTACCATAAAAAAAAAAAAAAAAAAAAAAAAAAAAAAAAAAAAAAAAAAAAGGAAACAAGCCTACTTGCCTACCATGATTGCATGGCCTCACCCACGAAGAAAGAGTCACTTCACTTCAGGAAGAGTGAAAACCATTAGGTCCTCCCATACTCTGTAATCCTTTCAAGGCACTCCAAGTTTTGCATAAACTATTGAAATGACTGATATGTCAAAACAAACTAAAACATTTAGTTATTTATTGCATACAAAGACTGATGTAACTGAAGAACACCATAAAGGCAAGGAAGGATTGGATAGTGACTCTAAAACTGAATATTTTGGATTCAACTTTTTTCCCTCTACTAAAATCCTCTGCTATCCTGGTCAAGTCACTTATTGTCACTGAATTATCTAGAGCGCTGGGAAAAAGAAATGTTGTATAGAGACACAGTTTTGATGTTGTGCTAGGAAATAATTATGTAAATTTGTTTTAAAATATACAATTAAAAGGTCTTCTGAATAAACAGGAGACTAAATAGCAGAAAAAGCAGTTCAAGGTAAGGAGACCTACAGCACAACTAGAGGCAATATTTCACCATATAACTGACGAGTACTTCTTATCACCATGCTTCCCCCCAGAAATTTGTTTCAAATTAATGCTGAAAATCCATGTACCAGTGAAGAAATGTTGACTTATGACAGATATGATGTCCACATTATTTGTATTGCAACCTAGATCAGAAGAATTGTTTTCTAGAAGAATTTTTTTCTAGCTACAACATGTCTTTATAGCAATATTGTAGATAAGCACAGCTAAATGTGTAAGGAAGAGAAATATTTTTCTTATTTCTATGATTACAGTATTTGGTTTTAATGAGAACTTCAGAGTTAATCTTTGTGCCTTCTTATCTGATCTTGCTTTGCTGAGCTTTTTAAACATAAATGTCCTGAAGCAAAATACTAGTAATCTTAAAACGTGGGAGGAAGATAACATGCCAATCAAACTGTTTGCTTTGATGCACACTATCAGAGACAATGCAAAGTGCCTGGTTTTCATCATGAAACTGAACCCTGCACCCAATGCTATGAATATAATAAACTTCTAAAGGGGGTTGATGAACATTTTCTTCTGTCTTTATTTATTAGTAGAACAAAGCAAAGGCAGCCTGAGGAAAATGGGGGATTTTTTTAGATGGAGATGTTGTAGGTAAACTGTCAAGACACAGAGGTATTACCACTTACATAACATAAAATTCAAATTTATTCTCAAGAACTTGGAGCTGGATCATTCAGCTGCCTGGCAATGGAATAAGGTACTTGATGCAAGTCATTGTCTCAAGAATTAATCTGATGATAGAAGAAAGTTTTAAAATATGTTCCAATCAAAAATTCAAAATGAATACAGTAGTTTTGTAGCAGTCTCTCTACCAAATGAGGAACTGCTGCAGGAATAGTGCATCAGGGTAATGTGTCCCCAGTGACTGAGGTGCTGAATGAGCAGACTGAACTAACTGGAGTTAGGTAATCTGATTTGTTGTTTTTCCATCTATCCAGACTTGTAAGTTCTTGTATGATTTATAGTCACCGAATTTTTGAACAGTGGAAAAAGTAGTTTGTTTCCAAGTGCAAGTGAAAAACTCAACTAATTGTGTTTTAGAAGTTCAGTAGTTAGAAAATATACAATCTTTAAGATAAGCCTACAATATGAAATGATGTATGAGACTTTGATCACTTATTCATCACCATGCAAGAGCTCGGTAGTCTTCAACCAGAACAGGAAGTTGCCATCTTCTCATCCTGTTGCTAGGATAGCACATGCTACTGTGCCTGTGTGTCTATTGAGCACTCAATAACTTGACTTCATCTTACTCAGTGAAATAAGTTCATATGAACAGTGGAATAAATTAACAATTACAGATACATTAAATATAAGGCAGAGAAATGGTACTAAATCTGTAGAGACTGAAAGGCTGAAAAGAAATATTTACTTTGGAATTCTAGCCTTCTGATGTAGCAACAAAAAAATAGTCACAATTTTCTCTTTCAATTTATGCTTTATGTTATCAAAAGAAAGGATAATCAGTCACATTTTTAAGCAAATCTTATTTTGAGAAATGTGCAAATTTACATTCAGGATTAGCAATGCACAAAATCAACAGTACATCTGCAAAAAAAATCATACAGCAATAAAAGTTTCAGTTTGTATTATCATAGAAGATTACTAAAACTTCACAACAAACAAAAAACAGCCTATAAATCAAAATCTGAAATATTTCTGAGAAGGAATCAAATATTCCTTTTAAACATGCTGTCAGCTGTGGTGCCCTTCTTGGACCCACACATCAACAGAAGAGTTTGAGGAAGACCCCACTTTCCAAAAGATTAAGATGACTGGAAGATGTTAGCATGTATTTGGTGTAGATGAGCAGGTTTTGGGCATGGTGGGAGGTTGCAGTCTCCATTGGAAGAAGCCAACAGCTGTCTTGTGCTGGACATGGAATCTGCTGGTTTCACAATGGACTCACTGCAGTACACAGCCAAGTATACCAGTAAAGCTGATGACATCTCAGTTGAAACATATTTTTAAAATAATAAAAAAATATCAAGTCACAGAAAAGCAGGTTGGCAAAGGGGTGAGAAAGTGCAGAGACAAGATTTAGGCCAGAACAGGAAGATAAGATGCCATGGCAGACAAAAAAACCCTGCAGCCTGTCAGGGAACTATACTGGACCAGATGAAAGGTGTGATGAAGAAGAGGTAGCAAAGAGAAAATGCTGTGTACTAACCATGGCAGACCTTTGCTACCACCCTTGCTTTCCTGTTTAAAGGACCAAGTGTAACCTGCATCACAGCATGGAGCATTGGGAGATAGGAGAGACACATGGAGTGAAGGAGTGAAACTGAACCTGGTGAAGTGAAGAAATGTTTTTCCAAAGTATTTTAGTATTTGGGGCAGCTGTTTTATTTGTGTGGTGGCTTTGCTTATTAGCGGTTTTGTTTGTTCTGGTTTTGTTTTTCTTCTTAACAGTATCCAAAAATAAATAATTAAATATATGTGCATTTATTGGTAATAAATTAACCTCCCCAAGCCAAGTCATTTGTGACCTGGTAAGAAATCTATCTTTACTTTGATCTGTGAGGTTTCTCACTCCTGCCTGTTGAGGTCAAAGTGTGAGCAAGCAGTTGGCTGCTAGTAGGACCAAGTATGAATGGGAGCTGTAGGGATGAGCAGGTGTGGATAAAGCCTTAGGACCTGTGTCATAGCAGGTACTCAATGGACTGAATACAATTTAGATGTTATATATATGTCAGGGTAGTCAACAAGAGGTTGGTTGGGTTGAAAAAAGCATGTAACGCCTTGTAGAAGAGCCAGATTCAGGAGGAAGTGCTACTTTAATATGTGATTTTCTTTACACTTGTGTGACCAAGTCCTGCTGAGCTCCAGGAGACCACTGGGGTTTGTGAAGGAATATGAAGGAAATAGACTTGGTAGGGAAGATACCATCTCCTTTTCTATTAGCAGTTGCTATGATTTAACAGAATGTCTAATTCATGTTGACGTCAAATCTAGGTTGTGTTATTTATTAATTGATAAGCTATGCCTTGAAGGTTTCTTGGGGGGTTTTTGTGGTTTTGGTTTTGTTTTGTTTTGTTTTTTTGGTTGTCATTGTTTGTTTGTTTGGGGTGGGTGTTTGTTGCTTGTTTTTTGGGTTTCTTTTGTTTGGTTTGGTTTGGTTTGTTTTTTATGTTACATTGATTTTTCAGGAGTAGATATAGGAGTGGTCTATGACCTTATTCACAGATTGTGATTTTAGTTACATGAATAATGAAAAATCGCTTTGCACTGGGCTTTTCCTACATGATGGAGAAATTAGTTCATTGCCATTTCCACTTCTCTTGAACACTGGCAATACATATGTTTTTAAAGCACCTTGTATTTCCTTTTTTTTTTTTTTTTGCTGTTCTGACAGTGAAGGTTTCTTCAATGGTTGATTTTCTCTAAACTTCTCTAGTTTCCAGTGGTCCCAGGTGGTTTATATCTTTCTGCTGGCTGGATCGTACTGGATAGCATTGATCATGCCGCCACATCTCAGAGTACAGCATGATGGACCAGGTGCAGTTTCTCATAATATGACTGTTTGTAGATAGGGAAGTAGGTGAAAATCTGTGTATTTTTACCTCCCCAACCCTTCTAAATAGAAGGGAATGAGATGGATGCAATGTACTCCTGTTTATGACAACGGTAACTTTTTCTCCTCCTGAACATGTTTGCAATAATAATAAATGGTTCTGCCACTCTGACAAAGCCCCTATGGCATTTTTCTGTCTCACAGCAGCAGTTCTAAGCTTCATGGATTTGGATGCATCTCATTATTATTGTTTAGGTCTTAATGAATACTGATAATGATAATGATAAATGATAGGATATTCATTGGCTCCTGTAATTTTATTTGTTAAGTTTTTTTTTTAAGGTTTTTGAAATTATGTGCCTGTGTAGGTAACTAAAGTATCTTGCCATAAAGGTCCATAAAAAACAGTCAACAGAATGAAAGCATCAATAAAATTGTCTTTACAATTACTTCCAAACTGCATTTTCTGCTGACCTGGGTTTTACTTATTTTTTAAATGTTAATTGTTCATTTGCTAGTTTGAAAACACATCCTGGAGCTCCCCTAAGCACATAGATACACCTTTTTTCTTATTATTTAACTCTCCTCCTCTCCAACTTCTCCTTCATTTCCATTTTCCTGTCTTGAATCTTCCCCCACAACAAGCAGGGTTAATGAAACACATTTGTGAGTGACGACAGTGCTGTACATCAATTAAATCAGTGGTAGATATTATAAAGTTACTGGAAGCTGTGTTCATGCATAATGTGCCATCTTTTTGCAAAAGATAGTGGGGAAAATATTTGATGAATTCAGTAAGACCCAAGAGCTCAAGGGCAAAAAATATAACAGAGCGCTTTGTACTGTTCTGGTTTTTGACTGAGTACTATTCAAATACTTTCCGCAGTCCCAGCTTACATAAAGACAACCACAAAACCTTCTCAAGACCTGTGTTTAAGACGAGTGTGCTGAAAGCTTTTTCTGCGTACAAAGTTTCCTTTTTGAGTTATGTTGTCTTTCCATCAAGTCAGTTTCAGCTGTAGGTTTATGGTGCTTACCTTACATAAAACCATATATTCATAGAATGATCTGCCTTGGAAGTCACCTCAAAAATCATCTATTTCCTGTCCCCCTACCACAGGCAGGACACCTTCCATTAGCCCAGTTTGCTCAGAGCTCCATCCAACCTGGTCTTGAACATCTTCAGGAGCATCCACAACTTCCCTGAGCAACCTGTTTAGTATCTATCCATCTTCACAGAATTTCTTCCTAATATCTACACTGTTTCAATTTAAGATCATTACCCCTTGTTCTATCACAACATGGCCTTGTCAAAAGTCCTTCTCCAACTTTCCTGTAGGCCCCCTTCAGGTACTGGAATGCTTTGGTATGATCTTCCCCTGACTGTACAATTTCACTCTATCATTCTGTTCTCAAAGGAGAATTGTTCCAGCCCTTTGATCTTTTTGGAGGCCTCCTCTAGACTCTCTCCAACAGGTCCATGTCCTTCCTGTGCTGGGGACCCCACAGCTGGATGCAGCCCTGCAGGTGGGGTCTCAGCAGAGCAGAGCAGAGGGGCAGAATCCCCTCCCTCATCCTGTTGGCCACGCTACTTTGGATGCAGACCAGGGTACAATTGGCTTTCTGGGCTGCAAGTGCACATTGCTGGCTGATGCAAAGTTTTTCATCCACCAGAACACCCAAGTCCTTTCCCTCAGGGCTGTTCTCAATCCACTGTCCACCCATCAAGACCACAGCTTTCCTTGACCCAGATACAGCACCTTGCACTTGACTGTCATGCAGGGACATTGTCTAATGTTTTGCACAAGCTCAGGTGTCTGACTGCAGTTTCTCTTCCCTCATCCATTACTGCAACCCTGTCAGAGATGGTAACCAAATTTGTCAGGGAGGATTTGCCCTCAGTGAAGCCAACTTGGCTGTCATCAATCACCTTCTGATTTTCAAAGTGTCATAGTTTCCAAGAGAATGTTCTCCATGATCTTGCCAGGCACCAAGGTGAGAATGACCAGCCTGTCTAGAGACTTTCCTTATTGTCTGTTTTGAAAATGGGCATTACAGTTTCCCAGTTCCCCTCCCACCTCTCTTTTTCTAAGTGGGAATTTCACTGAATTGCCACAACTTAAGTATGATGGCTTAGCCACTTCCTCAGCCAGTTCCTTCAGGACCTGAGGATGTATCTTATCAGGTTCATGGACTGAGCACCTTCAGGCTTCTTAGATGGTCTTGAACCTGATTTTCTCCTATAGCAGGCAGTTCTACTCTTTGCTACTTGCTATCTGCCACTTGGGCATTGTGGCTGGAGAACTTCCTGGTAAAGAGCAATGCAAAAAAATCCTTGAGTGCCTCAGCCTTCTCCACATCCTAGGTAAACTTTCACAAAAATAAGAGAACTAGAAAAATAATGGAAGAAGTTAGAATTCATCAGTGAAAGTAAGGTAACTATTTCAATCTACAGAACCCAAATTACTGTGTTTTGTCTAGATTCTAATGATTTTAAGAAGAGGGCAAAGAAAACATTTTTAAATTTATTACCTAAAATGTCTTTGCAGACTGTGCAAAAAACAATTCTTCATCATAGTGAACCCCAAGACATAGTAGTCTTTTGATTAAAATTTACTGAATTTATTTAAGTTTAAAATTGAGATAGATTTATACTTCCTCAGTCCAGGGATGATCTTCAAAAATATTCTAAGATTTTTAGGATAAAAATGTATGTCTGTCCTAAGTTCAGATGCTTTCTTTAAAATCCAAGCAGTTTCTTTACTGCTACAATGTCCAGACTCCTTTCTCTGACTTCTATTGCGTCTGCCCTTTGGAAACCAAGCAGATTTCTCTAATTAGCAAAGTTCCGTCATATGGTGCTTGGATTTTGTGTGAATGTGTTTTGTATGGTGTAATAGCTGGAAGCTGAATTGGGACTTTTACAATTCAAAGGCAACAGCTCTGCTTGGTGAGGCAAATGAAGCCCATCTGAAGCTAGTGGGAACTAAGAAACATCTCTGGAGCTCAATCTGCTCTTTCTTCCATTTAAGTCTTTGAGCACAGTTGCAGCCCTGTGGATATTACAGAAACAGGTATTAAAGAACTTCCCTAAGTGACACAGAAGCTTGTCACTTGCAACAATATGCCTCTAAAATGACCATGTCTTTCTGAACATGCAGATGTAGTTTCTGACTCCTAAAAGTATTTCCCCATCAAGCTGCTTCTGAATGTAGTTTAGTTGTGATTAAAAGCAAGACTAAAGGCCATAACTTCACTTTTGTGATGTTAGAAGGATAGCTGCAGTTATCTTAAGTATTTTTTTACCACTTTGTAAGGGGAAGTATTGGTGCCAAATCCCCCTCTAGAAGAGACCAGAACTATTTTGAAATGCTACATAAACCTCCAAATAAATAAAATGCAGACTTCTCTAAAACTGGTGTAATTGCTGTGTAGGATCTACCTTCTCTCCAAATGGTCCATAGATAGTACTTACAGCTTGTATCCTTACTGGGATAGTGGTGGTTTTCTGGTACACTCATTTTCATACTCATTTTTTGATTTTGGCATTTTTTTTCTGTACATGGGAATTTCTTTCCCATCTCAGCCAGAACCCTGTTGAGCAGAGTGGTAATTTTAGCTCTTTGTCCCTAGAGGAACTATATGGACAGCAAAAAAGGCAGAACTCCTCACCAAAAGCTGGTTACTTCTTTCTCAGCTATCATATATGTGGCATATTTTGAAAGCCAAAATTATAGTATTTTTATGAAATAAGGATTACAAACCAGTCATTTTGTCATAACCCTTTATGATGAGTTTCTGTAGTAGTTAGGATAAACTGTGTGTGCACAATATAGATTTATTTCTGCAGTCTTTCCTTTGGGAATTATTCAATTTTGTGAGGATCCAGCCTGTGCAGTCACAAATACAAGCTTGAAAATACATTAAGAGGGTTACTGATGTAGTGGAATGCTCTAAACTCACAGATAAAGTTAGACAACACAGCTAAGAACACCCAGCAGTCAGCGGAACAGTTCCAATGGAAATTATGTTTCTAAACATGTTGTTTTTGGCATCATAAACAATACTAAAGAGAAGATTTTTTCATATTGAAAGTGGCAAAATCTGCAGTAAATTCCACTCAACAGAAAAAAACCCCTGTAAATAAATGCAGATTAGACAGCTGTCCAGGCACATTCCTGTCCATGACAGAGAAATTACTCTGCAGCAGGAGTGTATCTGCCCCTCTGAAAGCAGCATCCACTCTGTGCCACTACACTTGGAGAAAGGCCCTTGCCATTGACCTTAGGAGTCCAATTTTGTCTCAGGTGTAGTGGCTGTGTTGCACTATTCTCCTGGAAATATGGCAGATAGTTCTTGTTGCAGTGTCACTGCATTAGTGAGTGTACAAGGAGAAGGCAGAATATACAGCAAAAGCAGCTTGCTGAATTCCTTTTAAAATGGAAGATTTTAGGACTTTTCCCATCTGTTATTGTCATATTGAAGCAGTCTACATTAAAGAAAAAAAAAAAAAGGAGGGGGGAAGAAAAAAGCATTTTAGCATCCTGTTGCTCATACATTATTAGTGGATAACTAAATAAATAGAAGGGACCTGATCTGTTGTCCATTATATACCAAAAGGGCACAACATGTATGTGAATACGTGGATACAATTCAAATGATTATTCTTCAGGCAGACACAGATTCCTACAGGACTCTGTGAATTTCAAAGAATTCTTACAGGTGGGGGTTTTTCTGTTTGGTTTTTTGTTTGGTTGGTTTTATTATTAGTAGTAGTAGTATAAGTACTAGTATTTTCTAAAGAAATTGTTGGGAATCATTTGTGTAAAAATATAACTGAAGCTCTAAATATTATTTACACAGGAAGTCTTTAGATTGCTGCTTCTGGTAAAAACAGTAGTGTGAGCTTCCATTTGCTGTAAAAAGATTGAAAGAAAAAGTCAATTATGTTATAAATAATTACAATTACACATACAATGTTATAAATAATTACAATTATTAATGTTATAAATAATTACAATTACAACAAAAATGTTACAATTATTACAATTACAATAATTACAATAATTATGTTACAATAATTACAATGTGTGTTTTGGAGACATTTCTATTTATATGCAGTATTGAATGAGTTTAGGATAGAGGTATTCTTGAATTTCCAATCAAAAAAAATTCTAGAATTCCCAATCAAAAATACTTCCCTGTACATTAAAGAAAAAGAAAAAAAAATCAAAAAGTTAATATCAGTATAACTTTCTTAAATACAATCTGCAAACAGCCTTGGAGCACATTATGAAGGGTATATGCCGTATGGTACTTTAAGCAGGAATTATTTGAAGTGTTTAATGATTCATTTAGACAGAGAAGATAAGGAGTTGCTTGATGTCTGATGATCTGTGAAAAGAGCAAGAGAACATTTTATATTGAGTGGGATATCTTTTAATTGTCTTTTTAAAGAAAAGTAGAGAAGAAAAGAAACCGTAGTCAGAATATTAGAAACCGAATTGGACTTGATCAGCCTTGGGTAGCCTTGGGAGAAGGTGAGTAAGTGTATCTGTTATTTAGACACAATACACATACACATGCTCACACTTAAATATATGCATATATATATACTATATATATATATAGTATTTAAAATATTTATGCCTACCTCAGAGATGTCTGATGAAGCATAACTATGAAACCTTTCAGTTAAGTGATATATAATGCAGCACTTTGTATTAATACTTGAAGGCTCTGTCATGATGCATACTGTCAAAAGTGTTAAAATTTATTTCTTACTCACCAAAAAGGTTTGATATAGACACTTTACTATTACTGAACACGATGGATTCATTTAACTCTAGTTAAGGTATGCTGTGCATTAATATTTTTTAAAAATATCATTGTACTATACTATCAAAATACACTTCAGACAGCTAACACAAAACTTTTAAAGTCTAAGTGCAAATCTGCATATCGCTTTTCTACACATATGCAAGTCTGAGTCACACAGGATGTCATGCATGTATACAACTGAACATAGCATGGCTGTTTTAACTTTGGTATTTATTTGATAGCTTAAGACTAAAAATAAAAATGTTTAGGAAGAAATTTCAAGTCAAATTAAAAGGATAAATATTCAAAAATATTCAAACTGTAATTTTATTAAAGGTAAACTCTTCCGTTTTGAAGCTTTTTTGACAAAAGCTTTTCAGAATTTTAGCAACATTCTTAATATTCAGTAAGGTCCCATATTATCTGAGGCACTACACCAGCACTTTCTAAAAGGCTGCTCAGGGAAGTTTAAAGATGGAAGGCAGATTTATACTTCAGACAATGCAACAAGTAAGTCTGCTATGGTCCTCTAAATAGGATTGGCAGGAGAGGTGGAAACAAAATAGCTCTTTAACTACTTTTACTTGAATTGAACTAAGAAAAATGATGATACTGTTTGGAGCCTATGGCCTTCATTGTTACTGCCATGTATGTATCAGTTTAATTTATAGGCAAATATGCTACTTATACTATATTTATAGTATTTAGCTTTAATTTGCTTGTATTACATGATTGTTGCAGATGTTAGTCAGTTCTGGGCTCATTCCAAGTACCATATGAATATATAATTAGAGGCTAAAAAGACTTACAATCTCAGTAGTCAAAACAGAAAAAATGTCACACACTTTTTTTACCACAGGGTAAAAAATGCCATTCAGATGGCAAAACCTGTTTTGATTGAACACAGAAGAAAATTCACACTTTGGAAGATTCAAAGAGGGCAAGGGAAGGCCATAGCCAGTGGAAAACTTCAAAGGAAGATGAGTGACTGTCCAGCTCTACTCAGAATATAAAGCAGCCTTCACTACTGGGGATAAATAAAGAGCATTGCTGACTATGAGGATATCACCAAACTTTTAGTTGTCTAGAGATAACTGGAAAAATTTGCAGCTTCTATCTAAGGTTAATTTTCTGTCTAGAAGACAGTTCTGACCCTGAGTCTCCAAAGCCTGCTAGAAGGTTTGTTTATGGCAGGTGCCTGGCCATGAAGCTTTGTCTGCTGGGTGTGCTGTACTTGTCTGTTTGCTCTTTTTTCTCTTCAAGACAAGTTCTATACATCTTTGGGAAATATTACAGTTTTTTTGCTTTATTTTTTTCCTTTTTTTTTTTTTTTTAATTTCTGATAGGAAATTATTTATATATTTTAAAATACCCAAAGTAAAAAAAAAAACACATTAATCTGAATATTTAAAAGTGGGGAAAGTTCTGGACTGAGTATTACATTTTCATGAACTGAAAATAATGGAAGCATTGATACTGACCTGAAATTGGTAATGTCCACTACTGTCTACAACTGAAAATTCTAAAACAAGGTTCATCTGCTGCAGGAAAAACTGAAAGTTGAAAACAGTGATGCAGAAATTCTGAATGATCTTGACAAACTTTCCTTCATTTTGCTTTTCAGAGATAGAGGTGATTTAATAATTTAATCGCTTGAATCGATAAAAATATTCAGTTAAGCATCATTTACAACTGTAACTCTATTTCAACAAGTTAGTAAAATATTTTGAAATTTCACTTAGGTAAAGAAGTTTTATAAGCATTGCTAATATTTTTTTATTCTAATTTTATTGTACAGAACATAAATAATTGCTGTTATAATTTTCTAAGCAAGTTACAAATGTCCACTACTGCTATTATTCCCTTAAAATATGGTGCAAGGATTTCTAAACTTGCACATCATCTTATCTCATATTCCAGAGAAAAAGTAGCACATGGAGATATAAACAGAATGCAGTTTTTCACAAGTGCTAATCAATTGAAAAAACCTCAAGAATGGCATAATTAGATGTGCTATGTCTTTAAGTGTAAATCACTATAAAGATTAAAATAACAACAGTGAAATGCCTGGGAGATTGATTTTCATTTCAAAGAGGTAATTTTAAACTTTTAAAAACATATTTGCCTTTGATCTATCTGTATTTGTTAATAGAAGATATTAGATCTCTGTTCTGTAATAAAAGACAGGTTGCTATTATCCATGGAAATTAAAGTAGTCAAAATATTACAAACACTATGGATAAACTTTGTATTTCCTTTTCAGCCTGTTAATATAATCTACTATTTCCCAGAAACTGGATCTAAGTTACCCATGAAAAAGGTTGTAGGAGAAAACTATGTGTCAGGACCCAGTGAGGTGATTCTGGAGCTTATTGTCCTATTTCATTCAGAAAAAAAGTTTACATATTTTACATGTAAATGTATCATGCACCTCTACAAACATATCTTTCATAGGTAAAAGAAATTTAATGAAATGGCTGAGAAAATAGTCATGTCAATGGCTTTGTTTCCATAAACTAAAATTTATTTTGTACCCAGGATCTTCAGTAAATAAACAGAGAAACAAATTAACAAATAATGTAATCGAAATAGGAGGTTTTTCAGCACCTTTAAAAAGGCCTATTGTTTCTGAACATATTTCATTAATGTTTCAAAAATAGTTCATCCAGCATAATGCCATAATGTTGCTGAGCTCAATTTCCATTTCATGTCCCAATTATGTTACTGCAAGTTTTATGATCTAAAGCTGCCTGTACACCTAAAAGCTTCATATCTACCTCTTGATTTTGCTTTGGGAAATACTAGCTGTCACATTCATTTTGGACAGGTCATGTTTGTTTTCATATTAGTTGTATAATAGAGAAGAAATAGCAGACAAATACTACTTTAACAAATTTTTTTGACTTTCAGTGTGTGAAGCATGAGAATAACAATATTGTAATGTAAATGGACTTCAACTTTTTTCACATTTTTCAACTGGCAAGTGATTCCAGAACTTTATATTTTCTCCCTACTGCCTTGCTGCTTGCTACTGAGCATTTAGCAAGTCTTCCTTCGGTTTGGCCATAATAGTATTGACCTTGGTGATGTGTTTGTAGAAACCCCAAAAGCATATAAAAATAACTGCAGTAAGAGAAGCATTTTGTTTATCAGTATTGATTGGTACAAAATACAGATTATCCACTGTATTTTTTTCAGGGAATTACTGATAGAATATATTCATAGCTTCATAGAATCTTACAACAGCTCCCTTGTGGGGATATAGTGTCAGAACAAATACCTTTGCTTGTGGCAAGACTGCTTTTTGAACCTCTGGCTTCATTAGAGTTGTGGGTTACAGGAAACTCTCAGAGATACAATTATACATAATAAAGTCCCCAGTGTATTTATTGAAACCCATCATGTTGATAACTAAATTAATTAGGCTGTCAGTTTATGATTTTTTTACTAATATATAAGTTGACTGATAAGGAATTAAGGTTTGCTACACTCACATACATCCACAATGCTACCAGATGGTGGGTGATCCTGATAATCATGTCACCCAACTTGTCAGTGATTCTTTGTTCACCTGATGCAGGTACATCACCTTGTAGTATCCACTAAAAGCTGAATAACCTTTCAAGTCCCCTATATTTAAGTACATAGTTTTTTCACAAACATGTAAATACAGAAATATCATATATAAATTTTTAAGTGAACTGGGAAATACATCTTTTCACATATATAAGTGATGACAAAGCATAACAGGTAGAAGCATAGCATTCTGTAACACTTAGTTAAGCTTTATTATTTGATAAAGCCCATGATAACTGGATTTCAAAGACAGAATTAATTTTTAACCTCAAACATTGTCTCTAATTTTAGCTCTTAGCTATGTGACAGCCTCATTCTTTAACTTGTCTATAGTTTAATCTCACTAATTTTTTTATTATGAGGACCACTAAATGCATTTGTGGGAGACATGCATTTTTGGATATGAGCATTATATGCATATAGAATATGCAAAATAGGGTATGCCACTTTTACCACACTTTTATAAAAAATTTGTTTAAATTATATGAAAAGCAAAGTAACACTCATCTCAGAGCCCTTATAATAAAACTAGTAATTTTTAAGAAGAAAGAAATCTCTAGTGGAATTGAACTATGTTATAGGTACGATAAAAAAATCACACTTATGCCGGACTTACTTTAGACACAGATCTTAAAATTTCTACAGGTGCAGAACACAACTGTTTCTGTTTTGTGTGACCTCACTAATGAATCCTTGGGCACTCTTTCTTATGTATCAACAATTAAAAAAAAAAAGGAAAAAATTATGTATATACTTATTCCACAATCATTATCATTACATCTTTAAAAATTTCATGAGTTAAAATGGAGAAACATTATACATAGAAATATGATAAGAATCTGTTGAGGACTTCTGTGCATCTGTGTTTTCTGTATTTACATATCTAATAGCCTGAAAAGGAAACTGTACTTCTTTGAAACACATGCCAGCTGAATGCATGAAAGTATATAAGCATAGAAAGACATCAGAAAGCAAGTGAACAGTCTAGGTAGTAAACCCTGGTGCCTTTATCTCAGATCATGAGTAGATAGGCAGCTGATTTTCAATATCATCCACATAACTGAGCATCTTGAGTGCCTAGAGAAGGGCCACAAGGCTGATGATGACTTTGGAACACAAGTCCTATCAGGAGCAGCTGAGGGAGCAGGGGTTGTTTAGCCTGGAGAGGAGGAGGCTTAGGGAAGACTTTATCACTGCCTAGAACTGCCCGAAAGGAGGATGCAGCCATGTTGGGGTCAGTCTCCTCTCCCAGGGAACCAGTGACAGGACAAGAGGACGCATGCTTAAGCTTTGCCAGAAGAAGTTTAGGCTGGATATTTAGGAAAAAGTTCTTCACCAAAAGAGTGACTGGGTACTGGAATGGGCTGCCCAGGGAGGCAGTGTAATCAATGTCACTGGAGGTGCTTACAAAAGAGACTGAATGTGGTACTTGAAGCCATGTTTTAGTTGATAAAATGGTGTTCAGTCATAGGCTGGACTTGATGATCTCAAAGGTGTTTTGCAACCTAGTTAATTCTGTGATTTGGTGATTCTGTGATTTTCAGTCACAATTTTACAACTTACTTTGATCACAAATGTTAGGCTCAGGATCTGCTCACATCCTGTCAAATCTTTTCTTAAATTTGCCCTATTTACAACTTTGAAATGAAACTTTTACAAAATTCATTGCTTTATGCATTACCCGTCCTCTACAATCAATATATTTAGTGGTATCTTCTAATATCACACAGTAAAACAGAATTTGTAAAAACTTTTCTAATTTATCAATGGGTATTTAAAAGTCCTGAAAGGCTAAATTGATTTAAATTACTTTCTCTTTGATATTGAGGGTCAGTATCTATTTTCTGGATGTCATATTTGTAGATCATCCTCCATAAAACATAATGACTCTGACAGTGTTGGTGCTACAAAACTTTAAAAAGTACATATTTGTTCCAAGGTATTTTTGAAGTTTATGTGAATACAAGCAAACCTGGTGTGGACATAAGGTATTTGGTACCCAGAAAATTTTCACCTTAAAGGGTCACCTTCATGGCCTTTTGGAGAAGCAAATAGAAGTGAAGCAGAATTTGGTTAAAATGGCTCAATGGAACATTAAGATCTTTATGGCAACTGAGAAGATGTTCTCAGAACTATGTTGTAACTGAAAAAAAGGTATCAGATATTTGATAAGAAGTATTTATTTTCCCTCTATTGCCTTCCTTAGTAACTGGCCTCAGGTGAAGCAAAGACTATAGAATAAATTTTTTATAACTCTCTACTTAGTTCATATTTCTAAGTAAGACTCTTTTCTTTCTGGAAAGGAAGATTGAACACAGTCTGAAAGCCACAAGTATCATATTTTGCATATGGAAATAGCATTGAAATTAGATGGAAGTTCTGTTATTACTCTTTAATTTGGTAAAGTCCTAACAAATATGAAAGACATGTTTGTTACTGCAGCAATTTCAACTAGTAAGGAGAGAGAACTGAATAAGGTGGCATTTGAGCATTCTGGACTGATTGGGCTCTGCACTTCAGTGCAGAAGCTGTGACAGAAAACTATATTTAGCTTTATCTTCTGTCCAAAGAAGTAAATAACACTCACCTGTCATTGTAAGTCACTGAGCTATTTGTTTGCCTGATGCTTGTTTTCTTTGCTCCAAGGGAAAAGTTCTCATTACTACTTTTTACATTCTAAGACACATATATATTTGTATGTATATATACACATCTATGCAAACATATATAAACATCTATGCAAATATATGACTGCTCCTGACTGCAGCTTTGCCAAAAGAACTGTAAAATTAAAAACTCACGGTAGAACACAGCAGGGCTCTGTAATTTTTCTCAGCCCATCCTCAGGCTACAAAAGGTAGATGTTTCTCCTTCGAGTGAATCTAGACCAAATTATGTTAATTTATTTATAAAAGTTTATTTTTCCTATTGTTTCCTTCCAATTATTCAACAGACAGAAATTTTCCATGAAGTAATAGCTATTGAAAAAAAGATAATACCCTAAATAGGTAAGTTTTTGTTGGCAAGACATGTTCACAACCCTAAAGTGATTTTTTTTTTTCAAGTGATATTCATAATGGAATTCAGGAGCCACTTAGAAGACCCAAACTAACGAAACCATAGCTTTGCTCCATTGTTCCATTTAGTCCAGTGGTCACTTGAGCTGTGAAGAAGAGAGTTGTGAATTGTTACTCTGAATGAGCAGCTCAGCTATTGGATTAAACACAGCTTTTTAATAAATTGCTGTAAAAAGTCTGACCAAGGAAAATAAAATAAGGAATAACCTGACAGAAATAAAGCAAGGAATGACATTTTCTAAGGTGTCGCAGTGCAGCTAGAGCAGGCATGGGGAAAGCTTCAATTCCTGGAAGCACCCTCATACTATAGCAGGCATACTACAGTGTGGCAAGCACATTTCTCTCTCTCTCAGGATTTTTATAAAGGTGCACAGAGAGAAGTGAAAGAGAAAAACAAGGAACAGAAATAGAAATTGTTTTCTCTTTCACTTCTCTCTGTGCGCCTTTATAAAAATCCTGAGAGAGAGAGAAATGTGCTTGCTACACTACAGCTTTTGCTTTGCTGTATCTAGTTTGAGCTCTGAGAAATTCTGGTAAATTTGCAACAGCAGCACAGCATGCCCATGGTTCTACAGACTATGTACATTCTCAGTCATCACAACATCAATGTCAAGTTGCAGTGTCTAGCTGCTGGGGAACACTGGAAGCTTTAATGGTAGAAAGAATATAATAAATTGACAGAGGAGACTTGGTGGTCAAAATATCTTTTCTCTTTTCTATTCTTTTTTGAACAGCACTGTCATCTTGCTGAAAGATCCCTACTCTCCCACAAATAAAAGGCACAAAAAGTGGTTTTTTATTTCTAATTAATTACTTTCCTGTCCCTTCTTGGCTCCATGGGTCTAACTGGAGCAACTTTTTGAAACTTCAAAGTAAAAAGCAATGAAATGATGATACCTTTTGCCTTGGAATTTTTAATAGCTTTTGGTACCTAAATACCCTCACAAAATTGATCCGTCTCTGAAATTTGCTTATAAGCAGTACAAATATAACAAGTTAGCAAACATCTTTAAAATTGTCACAAATTCTTTAAAAGTTGTAAAGTTTTAGTTTCCTGTCATCCTTATCTGCATGTCAGATGAAAATCTAATGATGAGGCAAACATTGTTTAAGATAATTTTCATGGTAAATGTAGTTTCTTTCTATTTTTGACTCAAACTGGACTCCAGAAGGGGGTCATAATGGGAAATACTTTATACATGAATCTATGAGTAGTCTAACATTCATTACACATTTGTAATGTCCATGTTGTTGTGGTTTTTCAAGGACTTTTATATGGTTTGGGATGGTTTTGGTTTGTTTTGTTTCTTCCCCAAGTTTGTTTGTTGCTTTTTTTTTTTTGATTTGTTTATTTTCTCATTAGCTTGAGGTTTTTGGTCATTGATACTACACATAATTGAGTGTAAATGTCATAAAAAGTGACCACAATTTGTTTTGGTCTTGGTAGCTAGAGAATTCTCTGAAGGTTCATCCAGGCCTCACACATGCAACTTTACTTAATTAGAAGCAAAAGCAATTTTGCAGAGCATGTTGTACAGGCAATATCTGTGATCCTTCCTGTCCTTTCTTATGTATGATAAAAAAAAAAATAAATCTGATGCTAGCGTTTCAATGAATAAGCATCTGAAGTAAAATTTCACTGAGATAACTTTAAATTTTTTGTTTGCTCATAGAATTTCAACAATTTTGGAAATTTCTGTAAATTTTTGTAAGACTAAGGTTTATTTAATATTCTTCAGAATTTCTCTGCAATAACGGAATCCCAATTTGTAAATTTAAAACACATTGAAAGGCTGGAAATTGGATAAAGAGCTTTTGTGGACTATGAGTGGTTGTATTTTGATAAATATTCAGAAGTGGATACAATTCCAAAGCCCTTAAATTTTGGTGATGAACAATTCATTTATTTTTCAGTATATATTCTTTTATATTATGTAGGAGAAGACAGTAGATAATCAGGTACAGGCTAAATGTTTTGCAAGGAAAATGTGGAGATGTAGATATAGTTTCAAGAAATTATTTTCATTAAATTATTTTTTAATTGTCTGAGGAGCAGGGAGAAACTGCAAGCTGAACTCCTTGCATAGAATCATGGAATCATCAACTATCTGAAGAGAGAAGGGTCCCATTAAGTCTGACTCCATGCTTCTTGCAGGACTGCCTAAAAGCAAACTGTATGACTTAGAGCATTGTCCTAAGGATTGTGTCAAGGAGATACTCCTTGAATTCCAGAAGGCTGGTGCCTCAGCCACTTCCCCGGGTAGTCAGTTATGGTGACCGGCCCCCCTCTCAGTAAAGAGACCTTTCCAAATCTCCAGTCTGAACTTCCCCTCATGTAGCCTAATTCCATTTCCTCTTGTCATATTGCTGCTCATCAGAGAGAAAGTAGATCAGCAGCTCCCTCTTGGCTACAACGCTAGTGGAAAATGTAGATTGCCATAAGGTCATCCCTCAGCCTTCTCCAAGCTGAACCAGCCAAGTCACCTCAGCCACTCCTCTGAATTCTTGCCCTCGAGGCCTTTCACCAACTTGGTCACCCTCCTCTAAGGGTCCTTGGTCATCCTCCTCCCTAACAGTCTGCTGTCCTTCTTATATTGAGGTGCCTACAACCACACACAGGACTTGAGGTGGGGATGCACCAGCACAGAGTAGGGTGGGACAGTCCCCTCCCTTGTCCAGCTGACGATGTTGTGCCTGATGCACTCAGGACAGGGTAGGCCCTCTTGGCTGCCAGGAGAGACAGTGCACTCATTTTCAACTTGCCATCAACCCAAGACCCAAGAACTTTTTTCATGGGGCTGGTCTCTAGTCTTCCATGCCCCAATTTGTATGTAAAATAAAGATTTCTCCAACCCAAGCAGAGAACCCTGCTCTCTAATTCCCTAAAGCTCTTGATTGATTGTCCAGCTCTTTAGTCTACTCAGATCTCTCTGTAAGGCCCCTCCACCCTCAAGAGAGTCCACAGCTCCTCCCAGTTTAGTACCTTCAGTAAACTCAAGTAATGTATATGTGATTCCTGTGTCCAGAGCATTTATGAAAGCATGCTCCACAGGAAAGCAGTCACAACACCAGCCTGACTGAGTTAAAGAGCATTTGAACAATGCTCTTGGGCACATGGTGTGACTTGTGTGCTGTGCAGAGCTGGGAGCTGGACTTTGATGATCTTTTTGAGTCCCTTCAAACTCAGCTTATTCTCTGATTCTATGATGTAAGAGCATTGACCCTAAAATTGAGCCCCAGGGAACTGGCACCAGCCTGATGTAACATTGTATGCTACTGTTTATAGAGGAATACTTTATAAAAACCGACAGAAAGCAACCAACCAAACTAAACCAAAACCAACAAAACCCCACAACCTCTCTCCTCCCCACTCCCACCACCACTGCTTACTTTTAATTATTTAATAGTATAATACATGCTTGAAACATGGTAAACCTTGCAGATCTTGCAAGTATGTAGAAAGCTACTGGGACACAGGGAAGCTGTATTCTGAAGTTTCTTTTCCATAATACATATAACTCAAAAGGTCTGGCTACCGCCAGAAATTTCAGCAGAAATTTTACAGAAGTTGATTGTAAAATCCTGTTTTGCTGTCTTTTCTGTTGTATTTCCAAAATGCATGTTTTGCCTTTTGGGGCATCTTTTGCAAAGAAGAGTTGCAGTCCTCTTTATCCACAAGCACACTCTGCATACTTCTCTGTGTAACAAAATCCTACCACTTCAGATTCTCAGTGTTTTCACTAAGTGGAAATTTTATATATATATAAATATATTTGAAATTTTTATGAGTATAACTCTAATGGAACAGTTTTTATATGCAACACTGCATTTTGTGTTCACTTCAATTTATCTTTTGCAACTGGAAGATGAGGGATTCCAAGGATGGCTTTTATGCCATCTACATGTGAAAGTATTTTGCCTGTCTAAGCTCTTCTAGAACAACTTACACCTCTAGATGACTCATCCAAACTATTGGAGTCATCAAGATTTTATGTCCCTGCATTCATATTTTAAAAGGGAAACGTCAATACAATGATGTATTATGATTTTTGTAGCACCCCCTAAAATTATCAGCTGCTGTTCTTTTATCTCTATTACTGGCAGTGTAACTTCAACTTGACAATACATTTTTTTTTCCTTTGCATTGTATTTTTTTTTTCTGGATGCATTTTTAATGTTAAGATTTCTTTGAATCAAAAGGGTTCCTCTTATGTTTACTGGACAGCATTTTCCTACTAGGTATTTGAAAAAAAAACTCAGACTAATCTCTTCTACATTTCATTTCAATACTCTAAATTTTTAAATTTAAATTTAATAGAAATATATGTGTTTAATCATGGAACAATCGATAAATGACATTAAATTAATCACATAAAATGAATGAATCATAGATCAGGTTGCTCAAGTCCTTATCCGAATGGTCTTGGACAGCAAGTGGATAACATTTTCTGCTATGTATCTGCCATACTTAAGAAAAACTTTTAATTGCTTTTCTGTAAATAGCCTCTTTAATTAGTTTTTGAAATAAAATTTGAATAAAAGTAAGAATCTTAAATGAAAAACTTCCTCTGTTCCCAAAACAAATCTGGAAAAAAGATTGGAAAAACCAATAAAAATACATTGTTGTTGAAAATTTGTGATGAGATGCTTAATGAGAGATAAATATATAAAATATAGATTATAAAATATAAATTTTTGAAGTTACTTTAATGAAAACAAAGGCTATTTTTCTCTTGATTGTTATTTAAAGTTAATTTCAAAACCTTTACTTTGTGACCAGAGATACAGACTGTTGTTTTTTAAGTATTTTAGAAAAGAACAGTAGAAAGCTTTCTGCCACATTCTTTCATCAAAGCCAAGTTTCACAGCTCAAAACCATCACTATTTAGTACAATAGAACAATAGGGTACTGTTTACATGTACACCATTGATAATCATGTGTTAACCTATGTGCAAAAGAGCAACTTTTTTTAGAACATATACTGTTGCATTGTACACCCTTTACTCCTACGTATTCCCTATATCCTGGAGAATCCAAGAGCAGAGACTCTTTTTGCCATCCAATAAACATTTTATGTGATTGACAAATCAGAAAATGTTAAATCATAAGACAGCTATAAACATATTTTAATCTCCAGTAACAGCAGGACACTAACAGGACAGCTAAGAATACCACTGGGAAAAAAAAGGCGCAGAAAAAAAAGTGAAAAAGCACCATTGATTTGTTGACAGAGGCCTAGCAGCTGTCACAGTAAACCATGGCTCTCTTGCACCTAATCAATGCCACCCTCCAAACAAATCACTCTGCAGCCCAGATGAAAAGCAATCAAGAGGAACACCTCCATAAGCATGAAGCTTGCTAGATGGAGTTCAATGAAGTGTGTCTTTAAGCTTAGGCATTCCAAGTGTGATCTATGACCCAAAAGCTAATGACAAACTCTTAACCCTTTTGAAGAACACAACAAATATCTGTCCCTTTTGCAAAGAGGTTGCATCTTAACATCTTCATCAATAATTTTTGGAAAATACTATGTGCATCTTTGGTATGAAGTCTTTTCTTCCTCTGTGATAGGGTCACTAGCAATTATTGTTTGTCTCTCCTAGTGTGCAACTACTTCAAAGGTACTTTATTTTTGTGGAAGCCAGCACAGGAAAAATGGCTAATTTTAAGCATTATCTGCACAATGCTTGCAGAGAATTTCTAAAGGACTAAAGTATTAATTTCTGTTCTTTTTATTGGTGCTTAAAAGTGCAATGTGTTGAAGACTTTAAAAACTCTCTGCTATAGCATTATTTCCATGGGGAAGTCTAAACACTGCTATTGCCTGTTTAGTGGCAGTAGATTGCTTGACAGCCTGCCACTAGCTTATATTGATTTTCTTTTTATTATTTTTTTTAATTGACCAAACAGAGGCTAAAATAGACTCTAGAATCATGCTGTCCATTTCATTCACATGAGACAGTAACTCAGACAAAGGGCTTTATTTTACAGTTCACTGAAGGAAATTACTTCTTCAGCAGTCCTCATGGCATGCCACCAAGAGTGCACTATCATATGCCCAATACTTGTACCAATTAGATCTTTAACAGTACTATTGTTATGGTATTTGTGTATTATATTATAAACATGCTAGGAGCTCTTTCCATATTAAATTAATACAGCATTTTAGGAACAATTAATTATTTTTTTATTGATAGCTTTAGAAAAATAGATTGTGCAACACATTGCATTTCTGATACAAATGGTGGAATGGAGATAAGCTCTTCTTTATTAGTCTTGTGTCATGCTGAATATTTCTGTTAATATGCACTCTCAAGTCCTTTGCTGCTTGACTATGGGTTTACACTATCCCAATTGTTCACATGTCAGCAGCCAGTAAACATGCCACTATTGATGTGCACTTGGATCCCTTCAGAATGATACAACTGACCTTTTTATTTAATTTATAGTCTATTGGACAGCACATATTTCCTGCCTACGGGTTTAGCTTGTCTCTCATGTAGTCAGTGGAAATTGACATTTCACTACTTTGCAGGTTAACCTAATGTTAATTAAAGCATGAGGATGCACTCATCCTTAGTATTTTCATGGAATTCATGCAATTCTAAAATCAAGTTATTTCAAAATATGAATACATATTTAAATTAAAAGGTCAGACAACTGAATATGAATGCAAATAAGAGGGTACATATACAGCTAAGTTGTCATGGTTTAGGAATGGTACTCCCTAAATTTGTGCTCCCCTAACTGAGACTCCAAAACCACACACAACTCACATGCTTCTCTTTGCCCTTCTCCTCGCCCTCCTCCTACAGGTGGCTGGAGAGGAGAATTAGAGACATCAAAGGCAAAGGTCACAGGCTGAGATAAGAACAACTTACTGGAAACAGCAATGAGGTAAGAAAACCAGCAGTAAATGCAAGAGAATTACTAACAAAAGGTGTAAGACAAAGAAATCGTTTACACAGGAAAACCATGATAAAATATCACATTACACACACTTTCTCCCATCTGGAAAAGGGATCCCTTCTCAGAAGCAACAGAGTCCCTTTTTCCTGCCCTAGCAATGACATAAGATGTTATCAAATAAGAATCATGTGCTTGGCCATGCATCTCCAGCCTCCAGTACCTCCTGGCTACTGTGAAAAAAAATTAACCCTGTTGTCTGAAACCAGAACATTATCCACTCTTTATTCTATGCTGTCTACATTACACCCAGATCCTACACCTTCCAATCATATACATATATACACAAGCACAGGTATCATTTTCATAGTCAGTGGCTGTTCCTCCAAGTTATCTTTTGAGTTCGTTTAGTATCAAGTATGACTGTGGGTTCTATCTGCCTTAGACATCCTCCAGGGCAGGAGAAAGCTGTCAGTGAGCTGTTAGGTGGTTGCAGTCAGCATCACCAGCTCACAACTGGTATATCTGGAGCAGTACATACTCGTTGTCAGTAGTAGTTCTGGCATACACTGGCAGTGTCATTCAGCAAAAAAATATACAATTCAACATTACAGACTCTTCTCACCCCAAAAACAAATCCCCTTGAGGGGCACATTGGGTTTCCTGGTCCCTCTGCATTATTCACCACGTACACCCAGAACCTTGAGGCAAAACAATCCCACAGATGGGCATCTGTTTGCTTGAAGCAGGACTATTTCTCATATGCACTATGAGACTTTATCCCCTTCTACAGGACAAGGCAGTTTTGACTGGGCAGGGCATCTCAATTAGTACAGCCTCAGGTGTTAACTACCCTGGTGGCTAGAAGCAGAGGGCCACAAGAAGCACTGTTTGTACTCGTTTCATTGACATCAATGCCAATGAGTAGACACATGAAAATAGCATGTTCCATACAAAATCCACTGAATGAATTGTGCACATGGGACCTCATCTGGACAGGGCACTGCTTGTTATGTAAATCCCTACAGATTTCCTACATCTTAGGTAATTCTTTCAGGTACCTGAAACCTTTCTCCATAATGTCCTATCTGCTTGGACACACTACTAGTTCATCCTTGAGAGAACATCTTTCCCTCACACTTGACAGGAGTTGCCTGCAGAGGCTGAGAATTTCTATACTCTTTGTGATCCCCTAGTCAATGCCTACCTCCTGGGAGAGGGATCACAGTTGCTTGGCTTTACTACCATCTAGTTTCATACCATTGGACATGATAGCTCAGCATCAAAGCAGACAGATCACTGTGAGTTCACTTTATTGGCAGCTGAAATCGCAGTATGATTATTAATGAATTCCCAGCCCAGGGCAAGTGAATGAACTGAATACACACCCCAAATGACCCTTACTGCCCTTGATGCTATAATGTCATGAACTGGTATCACATAGTACAGCAACAAAGTAATCCTGATCCCTCTCTCACTGAAAATGAGTACTGTGAGAAGCATATAGAAGAACATATGTGTTAGGTACCACACCCACATAAACAGTCAAGGAACATTGTGACCAGGGGCTCCACACCTAACACACAAGTGCTTAGACCAAGTTTGTTTCCACTTCCATAAGGGCACCTTTGTTGCTATTTCAAACCTTCACACTCAAGATTTTACACCAGTTAAGGCTTTTGTAATTTAGGAATGGTACCCCTCAATTTTCTGTCCCCCCGCCCCACTGAGACTCCAAAGCTTAGACTTAAAGCTTTAGACAAAGCAAAGACACCCACCTCACTTGCTTCCCCCTCCTCTATTCTGCTCACAGGTGGCTGGAGAGAAACATTAGAGGCACACAGGGCAAAGATATAGGCTGAGATAAGAATGATTTATGGGAAACAGCAATGAGATAAGAAAAACAAACAGCAACAGCAGCAATATTATCAACAAAAGGTATAAAACGAATAAACTATTTACACAGAGGAACCACGACAAATTACTGACTGACCAACTGTCCAACCACACTACAACTTCTCCTGCCCAGAAAATCAATGGCCTTCTCGGACGTGAGAGAGTTTGTCTCCCCTGTGACTCGCCTATGACTCTCCTGGCACTGATGTAAGATGATGGCTAGGTCCATAAAACTCCAGGCTGTGCCCCCACCATGGATACTGCAGAAAATTAGCACTGTCCTTGGCTGAAACCAAGACACATATATATTGTGATTTAAGAGGCCTATAAAATAGTTCTTGTAAATTTGTCAGCTAGCTAATAATAATAATATTTAAAACATATCACGTATGATATATGCTATATATGCTATGCCTTAAATGCAGTAGTATAAACCCATGATTCCGTATCACTAGAAGGATAGTAAGGAAGCCCTTAAATTGGAGATACAACTTTGTTAGCTCACAGTATTTGTTGATGTCCACTGTTTGTTACCATATTTTCTGAGTAGTAATCATATCTATCCTGAGAAATTTTAAGAGCTATTCTTTGTTGACACTCTCCATGTAGAAAAATGGCAAATGGCTCTGTTATAAAAAGGCTAAGTAAGGATAAGGTTTTGGAGAAGTATGACTGTGAGCTTCATCTGCCTTGTCCTCAGCTGTCACCTAAGTATTCTGGACTGGTCACTCCCAGAATCACAAACCATTTTGCATGGCCTTTTTGTCTGAGCAGAGGGCAGATATTCTAGCCAAAACATTCAAACATGATGCAAAAGACAATTCCTTCTCTAAAGATCAAACAATTTTAGTATAATAGCAGATTACACAAAGACATTAACCTGAAGTCTGTGTCATTAATGGAGAATTTAAAACATTAAAACATTTCAACCATTAACTTATGCATCACAAGTTAGGGATAAACTTGGCCAAAGCTCTTTTGAATTATCTTCCTTGAAAATGATCAAATACCCAAATAATTTTCAGAGAAAATAGAGGGATATGAGTGATGCTCAGACTGCAGTGTTGGTGCTGGCTAAATAGACTGTCTGGAGTTATCCCTCAGAATGGCCTTCAAGTGGGGAACCTTTGTTCAGGGCTGCAAAGATTTCCCGACACTATTGTAGTAAGGGCAAATACTAGGCCAGGAAGCAGCTGCAATGCAAAATGTGCCAGAATATTTCCCTTTACCGTTTGATTTTTTTTTCTGTCATATTCATGAATGATTCAAATTCAATACAATTGAAGCTGATGAAAGATAATCAGCTGGTGTCAGATTTGTTGCCAAGTTCAGCCAAACCTGTTGCATCTCGGTTTGGGGTTTAGTTTAGGGGTTCTGATCTGTTAGCTAGCTGTGGTCTGTGTACCCCCGCGCACCCCCTGTGTCTCTTTCCCCCCCTGTGGCTGTTCACTCTGGGTCCCTGACTGTTGGAGCTTCTGCTGTCACTCCTGTGACCACTCCCTGTCCTGCCTGGAGGGTTCGGTGCCCGTCACTCCGATCTCCCAACCCCCGTCCACCCCAGCGCCCAGGGTCTGCCCTGGTCGCGTCCCTGTTGGGCACCATGGTCCACATCATTGCCACGGCGCCTGCCCCCATTGGGCGGGAGGGCCCCTGCTCTCCTCACCCCACCCCTGATATTATCCTGCACCTCGGAGTGCTCATGGCCATTTTCCTCATGTGCCAGCTGAAAGCGGGTTGTGGCGCCTCGGCACAGCTCCACGCGGCAATAATGGACTTTCAGCCTTACACGCGTGGGGAATACGGATGTTCCTTCACTCTTTACTGGTGTCTCTCGCTCGTAGTGGCGAAAAATCCGCTGGCACCCCCACCCGGACTGCCGCACGGAGCCGAGTCCAGAAACACATGGCGATCCCAGGTCCCGGAGAGAGGCGGTACCGCCAGAGCTGCCTGGGGACCGGGAAAACACCACGAGACGCCACGCAAACCAGTGAAGTTCAAAATTCTGGTAAGTCTAGATAAAGAAAAAAAAAAAAAAAACAAAACAAAAAACAAAACAACCAACTTTGGAAGATAAGGACAGGGAAAAAGTATTTCTGATTTTTCCTCATTCTGAATCAGAATCCTTTCCTGAATAAGTTTTGCTCAGTTGAGAATTTAAATTATACTGGGGGGAAATAAAGCTGCTTCCAGTAATACACTCAAAAATAATTTTGTGACTTCATTTCATGACATGAAGCTGTATAGCACATCATAAATTTATTTCCCAAAGTCTAGGATTTATGTCTGCTTTACATCCACATCACATCATAATACGATGCAGTTTGACACACCATAATTTGTTTTTAATAGTACATTATTTCAGGAGCTGGAAAAGTGTCAAGCCTTTGTGGGATTTATTTATTTATTTTCTGTGCAAAATTAGTGACTGCTCTGATATTGCTGCAACTCCAAATTAATCCAGTTATTCTGTGATTTGATAGCATAGGGGGAAGCGTGTTTAGAATTTCCTGATTTAGAAAAAAGAAATTGCAAGAAAGACAGTGCCATTCATCACTGCATGCTTTGTACTTACATTCTGCTTAGTGCAAATATTTCATCAGAACAGCACACGCCACATGGCTGACTGAATAAGAGGAAGAAGGAAAGGCTTAGGGGTTCTTTGAGATCTTGCCTGCAAACACACCTCAGAAAACAGAAACAGAAACTTGCAATACAAAGTATAATTGTATTCTCTCTAACCATCATTCTGTTTCCTGTATGCCTAATGTTTCATCTAGGGTATGATTGCACCATTCCCTTTTTCTAGCTGTCCCTTTAATTTTTTAATGGTACACCACAACAGCAGATTTGTGTTAAGGAGCTCAAAGTATAAATGGCTAGCATTCCATATCCCGTTTTATTGGCTACCACTATTTGCCTAAAAATTATCATTGGTATTTATATAAAAAAATGTAAAAACATTTTAGTATTTGTGGGTTTTTTTCCTTTTTTTTCCCCTCATTCAGTCCTTGATTTAAACTCTTTCTAATTTTTTTTCATTAGATGCCTCATTTTGTTTTATTTTTAATTAATGATGATTATTACACTTACTATTTCTTCAATTGCTAATACTAGCAGCAGCATGAGTGTTTTGAAACATTGCATTTAATTGTTGTCATTATAGAAAGAAAAGCTTAGCTGTACTTTTCTTTGAAAAGAAAAGGCCTGAAAACCTATCTAGCTCCTTTATAATGATAATTTGAAAGAAAATAATCTTTGTTGGATAATGCTTTTTTTTTAATCAGAGTAAATTGATCATTGTTGCTTCTCTGAAGAACTCAAAGTGATTTCACTACTTCACCTTTCTCTGAAACATTCTTTTGTCAGGTAAGATACTTTAAAGCCTTTCTTCTAATATCTGTTTCTCACACCTTTACATTTCTTTAGATTTAATAGACCTTGATACTTCATACATCTGTGACATACAGTATATTTCAAGTAACATGTCTTTTATTGCCCAGGAAAACACAAGCTTAAAGACTGGAGCATGGTAGAGGTAATACCTGAGTTCTTGCACAACAACATCTTTGCTTCAAAGCCTAGTTAGGAATCAGGCCTGGACTCTTCTCAAGGACAATGGGCTGTCACTGTTAACTCAGAGAAAGGTGAACAGAAACAAGAAAAAGCATTGCTAACTTGTGGTAGCTGTAACTATTTCAAGGAAAAGTGAAATACATGATGATGTGACAAACTTTCATAAAGTGTATTTGCAATTTCTGTAGTAGGTTCAAGGGAAAAGAACTGGAAAATCCATGCCAGGTAGCTGAAACCTGGTTTCCATATTTTCATACAACATGTTTTGAATTCGTGTTTCCTAATCTGTAATTTTACAGAGTGTTTTAGCAATATAGCTACTGAACACTGAACTAGTAATGTGGCATTTCTGAATGGTTTCACTTTGTTTTTGTAAATAGAACATCTCCTTGTTTCTCTTTTTCTTCACTTTTGTTACATTTTATGCGTATCTTTATTTACAATAACATTACAGGAATAGGACCTAGATGCCGTTTATCAAAAATTATTTAGGAACTGAATTCTAATTCAAAGAAAAATCATTGGATTTAATTGCTGAGATAATTTTCAATTTAATATTCAGTCTATTAAGGAAGAAAGAGTCCTATTGAAAATTTCTCATTTTTTCAGCATTAAAATTATGTATGGTTTTACTCATCATTAGAGATATTAAATTTTGACTCAGTTTACTACAGTTCTTCAGTTAGTCGGCTTGGTAGCCAATCACTGGTACATATCTTGTGACCTGCCAAAACTTTATGACAAAGATATGTTAAATATATTGCTCTTTAATGCATTTCAAATGGACACCTCATTGTATCGTGTATCAGTGTTTGGAGGTTAATGCAGAATTTTGTTTGGTCATCAGAATTGCTGAATTCTCTTATTTTCACAATGTTTCATGTAGAAAAAAATGATGAGTAATTAAGTGGTTGGTGCATCAAAAAATTAAATTAAAGAGAAGCTGTGTGTGTGTTAATGATGTGGACTTTGAAATAAAACCAGGAAATGCACTTCCATATGGAAAGTTTGAGTCCATACCAACTTCACTGTCTTGCTCCACTTCATCAGTAGCATTTTTCCAGTAGTTTTAAGTGATTAAGTGCATAAATAAGTATAATATATTAATACAAAATTATATCTTGTAAAAAGCACAGCATCCAATTATGGTGTTTATCAGAGTGTCATGAATATTTTTTTATGATCTGTGTCAGCAAGAGTGAATCTGAGTAAGCCCAAGACAACAGAATGAAGAATTTCACAACAGAATATCCTTTTTTCATTGGTTAATGCTCTCTTGCTAAAAGAGTAAGGCAATGTAGAGATTTTGCTAGTTGTTGCTTCAATGTTCTACTGGAGTTGACAGAAGCAGAGGTGTTGGTGTTTTGAAGGTGCACAAATAGAGTTAATAGGGGAAACATTTGTAAACGTTTTAGAGTGCAAAGCACCAAAATAATTAAAGATGCCATTTTATAGGGAAAAAATTTTTCTAGGCTCAGAGTATATCAGGAGTTCCAGGGAATTAAAACCAACCAGAACCTCTGTTTGGCTAAGACCCTCAACTGCTCTCACTAAGGCTATGAATGTATTTAGAAAGTTACATTAGATCATTCTACTTGTCACTGACCACACCTCCTAAGAGGCATTTTCCAAGCACTGGACCCGTTGAGAACCATAGGGAAATATGTTACATGCAGTAAAAACAAACATAAGACCACTGAAAACTGTAGATTGCATGGGAACTGGAGGTTCAGGCATGCTTGACAGATAACCCTTTATGAAATATTCTTAATCATCCTAAGTACTTAACAGCACATGTACTTGATTTGTTTTGTCCAGATCTTAACATGCCATTTTCTATATCATATTACAGGGAAAGTGACGTCAGGCTCTCATAGGGCTCAGTGGTTAGACAACTTTCTACATCGCAGAATAAATGAGTAAGAAAATATTTTGCTACCCTCCATCAGACATAATTTACAATATAGTAATGAAATTTTAAGCAAAGTCTCCTTTGTCTGGCCCTCTTCAAACAGAAGTTTTATGAAAAATTGTCATTAATTGTGGCAGATGTCTTGACTTTTATATGTTTTTTTATATAAACACAGGTTTACATATACACTATTTTGGACTCTGCTTTCAGTGAGCTCTACATATCTTTAAAATAGAAAACAAAAATATCACTCACTGGGAATGAATTTATCCATTAACTTTTCCAAAGAAATACATTCACATGTATGTTTACATAATATAGAAAGCTGCCACTGAACAAACTCACAACTGATGTACACCCAAAGAAAAATGCTCATTTTCCTCAGAAAATGGTGGAAAAGCTGAATAGGAAGACCTTACCCAAAGACAAACTCATTTGCAATGAAGTGTAGATTTCAACAGACTTAAGGAATGATCTGGCAAGATGAGTTCTGAACACATTTAAAGAGCTGTACCTACATTTTATTGTTGGATCTAAAATGTGCTCCTATAGAATAAGCAACTTAGTTAACTTACATTTTCATTCAGGGGACCAGCTATTCTATTCCCCCACTCTATTTGAGACTGTGTCTGCAACACTGATTTTGACAGAAGGCTTATAGGCAACATGCAAAGATCTTGTCTCAAATCTATTTACATATTCCACTTTCCACTTCACATATAATAAGACATATTGGAATCGCTAAATGCAATGGCTTATTGGGAAGTAACAAAACTCATAGGTTTGAAGTGTAATACCACAGTCAAATCTCATGTACTCTTCCACTTTAATAAGACAAAAAGAGTTATCCATGGTGGCACATCAGGTTTGCTTTTGAAACATTATGTATGTTTTGACCAAATTTCCATTTTCACAAGATGCTACAAGAAGATACTTTAATACACAAGCTACCCTTAGAAGTGGTCATTCAAAACAAATTTCTTAAAATTTTGAAAGTTTTGTCAATGCAAGCATCTATCAAGCCCACTTAGGAAAGTATCTAATATTCTGATAAATAAATAGGGTTTATAAATAGAATAAAAATTGCTTTTTAAAATATTATATTTTAACATTAAATATTTTAGTTTGAATGATGAGAAAAAAAAACAAACACAGAAAAAATACAACAAACTGAAGTGGGAAATTTTAAATAATTTACAATATACCTCAGTTTTCTGAATTAATTTTAGCATGTAGGTAAGGAAAATAGAAAGAAAGTTAGGAGAACAAGTGGAAGGAGTCAGGTATTTAGCAGTATCTTGCTCCTTTTTTAGAATAGGGTAGCTCTGAAGCATGCCATTCCTTTTCCTAAATTTTTTTTTCCTAACTCTTCACTTAAGAATATATTAATCAGAAAAATGAGAAATTCATTATAGATTTACAGGACTGTAGTATCTTATATTAAATTTTCAGAGTATAGTTGGTCAGTACTTTTGATATGTATTGGATTTTTTAAAGTATTTGGGGATTTAGGGAGTCTGAGGCAGAACATTCCAAGTTTGAGGAACAAAAGGATCCATGCAAGTAGCTAAGAGATGGAGAAATAAGTGTAAAAATAAGAAATTAAAGACATTACTGAATATTTTCTATCAAGTCACAGGGATTAAATTGCAATGAAAAACGTTTACCTTAATGGACTTATCTGAATTTTGTACTGATACGCCTAATGGTGTATATGACCCTGGGTAAAGTTTCACCAAATAAAAATTTTGAAATATGTAAAAAATTCTGCAAATTATAAGGCCACAATTCAAGTGGAGTCACCTAGGATACACATAGGTGTCTGGAAAACTTTATGGCTGGAAGTTAAGAGGGAGACAGAGCAGAGAAATTTAAGGTGCTTACAGGAATGGAGAATTTTGCACACAATCCTCACTGTACATTTGTGAGGAGCACAATCAAGAGGCGGGAAGGATGGTCTAGTCGGAAATCTGGGGAGCCTTAACAAGCAAAACCAGAAGACTGACTTTCAGCTAATAGCTAAACAGTAAAAGTTAGTCTAAGGGAGGAAAAGAAGAAGGGAAGGCAAGACTTAATTTAAAAAGTATTGGGAAAGGGAAGAAAATATTAGTATTTCAAATTTTTAATTTTTCTAACAACATTGCACTAGAGTCATCTAGATAGTTTCAATATTAATGTCAGTATTTCCTCTCGCATGTAGCATTAAATCAGTGAAGAGGCATTGTCTCAAATACAGAGAATTTTAGATATTTTCTCAACCTTGAAGTTCTTTAAGTGATGAATGTGACTTCTTTCTTCTTTGTGGCTTTTCTTGCCACTCTTTTTTTAAACTGATTTTTGGGTTTTATTTTTTTTTTTTTTTCAATTGTAGTAATTCCACATAGTTCAGGCTTGGTTTACATTTGCATTGTACTGAGAAAATCCTTAAAACAGTATTAAAAATATTGAAAAATAATTTAATTAAATAAGTCTCATATGTGTCGTATTCAAAATGTGGAAAAGGAAACTGTATGTATTCACAAATATTTGTGATTAGGTCTTGAATTTTTAATGGAATATTTCAGACTATTCCATTTATGACTTGATAGGTCTTGCCTAGGGTGACCTGATCTAGTCCAAACTGGATACTACAGTCCCTGTTCTATAGTAGGAATAGCTTTATCTGACTTGTTTAAATGCAAATTTTGAAACCATCAAAATGCTGCTTCCATAAGCATGATGTACACAATTCTTAGAATGAGTTGACTTGTCCTTGTCTGTACTCATTCACGTAAAATTTTTTAAATAATGTAGATTTTCACCTGTGTGCTTTGCCCAATTAGTACTTTGGTAAATGCTCAGTATTCCTGCAGAGTAAAAGACTGTCCTCCATTCCCAAACAGCAAGAAATTTCTGCCTCTTGCTGTTTTTTCATGACCGCTTAGTATTTCCTATTGTGCAAAGTTCCGTATTTCTGAATTTGCTGTTCATCTTGGGCATTTTAATATCAGCTATGTACAACACCACTCTAAGTATAAATAGCAAATACATCAGATAACTCAATGTAGTCAGGCAACTAAGTTAGAAATGAGATGATTTCATTAGCAACTCTTGAGGTTTGACTAAGATGCTTACAAAAACGATGTATCCAGTTTCAGTACCTTCATGATTGACAGAAAATATATTTTGTTAATTTTTCTTTCTTTGTAATTTTTTCATTGTATAAAAAGTTTTTCACAAATTCTTTAGTTTGGCATTCATTTACTTGAAATAAAATTTTAAAGTTACTTTCTTGCCTATAATATAGAAAAGTAAATAGTAAGAAATACTTCTTAGTGTCATGTATGTTGGCATTTTCCAAGTGACCCATGTTAAATAATTAACCTTATAATATTAAAGCTAATACAGCTAGCAAGATTATCTTGCTTTGGAGTTTAATAAGACCTTAAGTGCTCCATTTCTGAAGCCAATGGCTACAAATATAGTAAAGCAAAAAAGGAATTCATTACAAGCTGGGGAAAACATTTTCCAGATGATGAATTGCTAAGTTATGCCACTTTGAGGATAAAACCCTCAGATATTCAGTGTAAGATACTGAGAAGGATATGACACTATAGAAGCCAGCTCATTCATTGTTAATGACCTCCTGTGTTTATTTGTTTGATATGTGCATGGTTCTGTTATCAATGTTGAGCTCCTTTGTATTTGGAGGTATTGCCTAGATTTTTATCCCATGTTCTTTTATAAAAAAACTAGTAACCAAAACTAGTAACACTAACCATTGTAAGTGTAGCATTCTAGAAAGAAGAATGTCTTCTTTGTGGGATTCCTTTAAAAACCCCAAACATTTCCTTTCCTTCCAATAAGTAATAAATAGTTTTTATAAATTGTTATTTCCCTAATTTTCCAGTATTAATGTTTCAGAAAGGCATTCCAATTTTGAAACTTGCTTTTTGCCGTGATTCCTTTTTTTCTTTGTTTTCATTTGTTGTTTCTTCCTTCATCCAGAATTTTGCTAGTCACAGTTGTTATGCTTGAGGACAACTGAAATAGATTGAGATTATTTCCTTGTCTGTCCTTATTTATAACACCTCTGCCATGTGAAAGTAGAGATTTGTATTTGATTAGTCTGTCAGTGCCAGAGAAAAGCTGAGACTCATGTCCAACCAGTCAACATCCTTTTATGGAGATCCTTCTCTGAGCCATCCTGTTGGATTGGAGGGCAGTTCAGCTGACTTGTTCAGGGTCATGTGCAAACAGAAGGCCCCTCCCCTGGGTTTCCACACCTGAAATTGATCTGTCAGCAAAAGGAAGGATTCAGGGAACCATGCCAACAGCAAGAGACTCCATTCTGGGTCTCAATAGGCAAGTGGAGAGTTACTGCTGCCAGCAACTGTTAAAAACCTTGAACGGCTCACAATTAACACTTTATGGAGTAACAATCTTTATTAATATATTAGAAAACTCTGACACGTTAAGGTTTTAAGATTGCCAGTGAGAGTATCTGGCTGCAAAAACATATTCAAAGCAATATACAGATAAACTTTAATTCCTAACAAAAACTAGCTTGGGATAATCAATCAACACATATATAGTTTGTACCCCACAGCCATCCCTATGGGAGAGAAGACAGGTTCAGACCGTTAACTGATCCCAGGAGTTACTATGGATTCTTCTTTAACTTCTCTCAATTTTTAGCTTATTTTATGCTATTTTTATGTTTAGATGGAGCTTGAGTGAATCTAGTCATACATCATCTTCAGTCGTGGGTGGTCATACCTTAGAGGTGGCTAACATCAGTAGTACATCTGAGATAACCTTTAGGATGAAGATGAGCATCTGTGATCTTGCCACAGTTGCTGGTTCAACAGCAAGAAATCTTTCTTCTCTGGCTGAACAGCTGCTATGCGTCTTATCAGCTACAAGGTACCACTGAGTTCCCTCCTCTGCAAGGGTTTTGACGGACACTGCTCATGGTGTCTCCACTCCGTTCTACCCTCTGTTTTATCTCCCTTAGGATGTACTGTGTGTGGCATGCTGACTGGATGTACTGCAGGTGGCATTGTGGTTGGGTATGCTGACCATATTCCATTTGGAGGGTAGCAATTGCATTTCACCCTACAATTTTCACACTTATAATTTCTGTTAGAGTGTGAGTATCACTTCTTAGTTTTATCTGAATTTATTCCTAGTCATTTTCCCATGCACCTCTGATGAAAATGAACATGCTATACCTTTTATTCTCATTATAGTCCTATTATTGCATTAAAATAATGAATGCTATGCATTTTAGTGTGTTTTTTCAAGCTTTGCAACAATACTGATATGCAAAGTATTCAGAGATGCAGCTGCTCATTAAAGTAAGCAGGTTTGTGAACACTTGCACTTTTAAAATATAATTCCTAAACCATTTCTTCACTGAATATTTTGTCAAAGGAAAATAATATCTAGCACTGAAGGAGCTCCCTCACTTCAAGTACAGAATCCAGACAGAGGCAAGTAAAAGGGGCTGTGGAAGAGAGAATAAGTAACAGGCTTATCTAACAACCATTCTAATAACGAAAGTAGAAAGTTAAAATCAAGGAAATCAAGGTAAGAGAAAAACATGATACTGCTCTTATTTGGCTCAATGACTTTTAAATGCATTCTTATGTACTGCAGAATTACAGAATGGCTGAGGTTGGAAGATACCTCTGAAGGTAATCTGGTCCAGCTCACTGATCATGCAGTGGCCTAGGGCTACTATGTAGTTTGAGCTCCCGTTAAATGAATAAAATTAAAGACTAAAACATAATGCACCAGGCAGAACTAAAAATAATCTGTGATTTCCTGAAGTTTTAGAAAATGTTATTTTTATAGGGAGTTTCATTGTTTGGAATAATCAAAAGATTGTCTTGTGATATTGTTTGGAACAACATTTTGTTAAAAAGTCATAAAAATGAGCCAGATGCAGAACTCTGGCTATTTTCCTGTTCAATTGAGAGAGTTTGGAATCTGTAGCCTTTTGGCAGAACTTTTAAACAGGCAAAGCAAGGCTGTCATATATTTCTAGACAGCATACATGAAGTTAATGTACAGTCATAGTCATAGTAAATAATGGGACTTGTTTTCCCTAGAATAGATCTTAGGTTTTTTACCTTACAGAAATGGAACAACCTTGGAATACTGAAACCATGTATTTTGACATATAATATCTACAAATATACAACATAAAACATAAACAACATTTGTCACAGAGAAATCTGTACTTCAACTTCCATATATATTTTAATGAAAATGCCAAAGAATTCCAGAAGCCAGCACTTGGTTACTGCCAGGTGGATTGGAAAAAATTAAGATGGGTCACAGTTAATTGACCACACAATATAGCTGTAATACCGTTTCAATTAGAACATTATTTTCTGCACGAAGGCTAACTACACTGTCTCAGTTGGCTTCCTCTGGAAAGTCTTCTTGAATTACAGACTCTTGTTTTAAGTCTTCAATTGTGATAAAATAAACTAACCCAAGTAAGAGCCAGTCCTTAACTAGACTAAGACAGAGAAGCATTGGCTGCCAATAGCAATACTAAATGTCAAACTCCCTTCTTTCAAAGGGAAGATATCTGCTACAAGGGCATCCTTGCAGTAGATTACTTTCCCTTCTGTGCTGGCTGGTGAGGATATAGAGAGAAGAGCAGCAGACCTGGGACTGAAACTCGCTCTGTAGAGAAGAAAGAATACTCACAGGTCATCTTCTGAACTTGTGCAGAAACATCAGTTTATCAAATTACTAAAAGTGCTCTACTCAAGTGTCTCACACTGAAAAGGCATGTTTTTAAAGCTTAGCTGGTGAAAAGCTAAGATATCAATTACTTGTGGAGTTGAATGCTGTATAGTATGGACTTTCATTGGGATTGTCCTGGCAGGGCCAGAATTTGGTCTTATTGAAACTTGTGGACTCTTTCATGTAGTAGAATTTCTGAGAGAAAGAGGTCACGATCTGTGTGTTCATGATTTATATGTTTAGAGTGAAGGTTGAGCTACCCCAGCCTAGGCCTCAGATATGGGCCTCAGTGAGGCCTTGAAGCCTATGGCGCAGTTAAGAATAAGTTTGTGGCGCAGTCAGAAATTATGTTTAGGTATAATATAGTGTACTGAGCTATCTAGGTGTGAATAAGTACAGGTCTGCAGTGTGAAACTTTGGCCAACTTAAGACAGGGACAAACAATGTTTGCTTGCCAATGAGAGTGTGCTCACAATTGTAAACTATCTGGAAGTGTATAAAATCTACTGTCTGTAAACAATAAAGGGAGAACGTATGATTGGCCACATTGGTTCGGATCTGCGTTTGTTCCTGTCCAGCTCACCTTTTTTTTATTAGTCCCTGCTTTACTTTCAACTCAGGATATTTTATGATTCTATGATTTAAAAGGTTGTGTTTTCTTTATTTCTATAATGCATGCCATGGACAGAATAAATGATATTAAATCAAATCAATCTATATTTTCCATTTTCTTTTCTCCATGATTCAATGGGTAGCCCTTGGCCATCATACTTAATTCCATGCTAACTATTTTTCAAGTAAATATTTACTTATTTACATGTAGTCTTTCTATTGACATTTGCCTTAGAGTATTTCCCTCAAATTAACTCATTTTCTTTCCTTTGAAAACTGTATCCAGCTTATAGAAGCTTGCTATCATGTTTTAAATATGGAAGAGAATAATAAGAGAGCTTAAAGCTAAAAGTATATACACTAATCTCATAATCTCTTTTAATAAAGATGTTTTTTGCTTTGCTTTTTATCAATTTTGGGCTGGTCTTTTTTAAAGTGATTATTACTGGAGTGCTTTTTGAAAATTCAAGCACAGTTTCTGTTGACTTCACCTGCCTCCATGGACCAACATTCTAAAAGGAGATAAAGTCTTGAATCAGACACTGATAAATGAAGAACTGACAAGTGGAAACTGATATTCTGTACTATTAATATTCAATAAAATGCAGGAATCAGTAGTGCAAACACAGAAGCCAATCCTTAAGTTCTCCATTTAGTTGCTATCATCATGAACACAGTATTTCTTATCAATAAATCCATCACTGTATGGAAAAGTAGTTATTAGAAGCTACCCAAACATTCTAGACAAGTCTTAAACTTATAATAACAAAGAGTTATTATAAGGGAAATCATGGTTAATTTTGACAAGACAGTTGGTATGTTTTTGAAAAGGATTTAGATCATGAGTACTAGTGATATAGAAAAATTACTTGATATCCCAATATGTCTTCAATTTTGTGTCCAACTTACAAACACTATCATATGTCCTAAGGAACAAAATATACAAATAAAAACATTTTGCAATCCATTAAAATTATTAGTAGTATAATTTTTACTATTTATACCTCTGATGTAATTTTCTTTTCTCTTTGTAGACATACACAAAGTAGACAGAGTATAACTTGCTTAAATGCTGTTTCAAATTGACAGATTTTACAAATGGTATTAAGAAAACACGGGAAATTAACTGTAACTATAATATTTTTCACTAATAAGATCCTGAAAGAATGATTAAATGCAACTATTGATATTTTCTTTTGATGTCTGTGTTGAGAAACATCTTTCTAATATAAAAAATGTTATATAAATAATCAATGTACTGCATTTCTTTCATGTTTAATTGTTTGCAAATCTTTGGCATTACCAAAGTATTAAAACAGCAAGGTTTCCCCTAAGTTGCAAATGTTCCCTAATGCAAATGTTGAATTCTTTGCAACCACTGAAACAGTATTCTTTGATCTGAAAATGTGTAATATGGTTATGTTTAGGAATCCTTCAACCTTTTGCCAGTATTTTATTATTACGTGAAAAAATTTCATCTGAAATTCATCATCTGCTTTTGGTCTTGATTTTCTTGTCATCATCCCATGCAATGCCTGCAGCCTTTTGCATTCTGTACTATTGCAGTTCCCTAGATTATTTACGTGCCTTGGATGGTCTCTCAAGAGATTGTGCCAAGGTCATCTTCTGGACTTCATTTGGCTTTAAAATATTATATCAAACAAATCTGAATGAAGAATATGTTTCTTTGCAATATTTAGTCAAAAAGCAGCTACAAATTTAAATTCAGTCATATGTAACAGGATATGAGATAAAGTTCAGCAAAAGTGAGTGATCATTTCTGGATGATGAAAAACCAAGAAAGTATAGGCTTGTCATGGTTTGACACTGGCGCGATGCCAGCGCCCCCATGAAAATGTACTTTTCTAAATAATTGCTGTGAGATGTGATCAGGAACAGAGCAGAGCAGGCCCAAGCTTAGTAACAAAGAAAAGAACTTTATTAAACTACTACTACTATAAAAACGACTAACACTAAATCCTGGATGAAGACTTTCCAAAACACCCCTCCTCCTCCCACCTATTTTCCAAACAAACTCAACAGTGAGACACCACCCAGGATCCTGATCAAGTTGCCACCCTTCAGATATTCAAATACTCAATCTTTCAAGGGAGACAGGAGTCTCTCCTCTGCCACAGACTCCCCAAGAAACACAATTGCCACCTTTGTGTTTCCATGTCACACATGGCAACCACCCGGAGAAAATCTGCCATGGTGACACTCTCCTTTCCATGTCACAGTGCTCTCACCACCGTGCATGGACAGACTGCTCATAGGGCTCCTTTAAGGATGCTTTGCCATGGACCAAAAGAGACAACAGTTCAGTTTCTCATCTTGGGACTACAGTCCCCCCCATTTTCCCCTGGGGCTGAGGGTCCAACAACAGAGGTCTTCTTCTCCTCTTCTTCTTCCTCGAAGACAGAGGGCTCCTCCCCACCTTCCGCAACTCTCCTCTGTTCTCTCTCCTCCTCTGCTGGTAATCACTGAAACAAGTCTCTTGGCACACCAACGCACGCCCCTAAGTGCAGCTTCTGTTAGGAGAATTTGGTTCAGTCTATGGCTAACAAGGAAAGTCCAGCCACAAGCCATTCCATCATCTCCTTCCAACTCAAGAATTTCTTCTTCCATCATCTCGGATCCCAGACTGTCTCTCTTCTACTTCAAATCAAGGAGGAGTAATATTTTACAAAGACTTCATTTCTCAGGAAAGGGTTAAAAGCTCAGACTCCCTGGACGGCTGAAATCTCTGCCCAGCAGCCGGTTCCCAAGGCCAAGGCTGGGCGCCTTCGCCCCTGCCTTCTTCTCCTCCGCGCTGGCAAAGTTACAGGTGCCGTCTGAACTCTCTGTCTCTTCCCTCTGGGGGAGGGGGATGACAAAGACATCTCCACTTCTCTCCACCCTTCCGTCCACAGGAGCTGGCTCGGTTCCAGTCCTTCAGCCCCCTCAGCTCACCTCGACCAGGCCTCATGGCTCCCCTTCCCCCACCCAGCCCCATGGCTGGGCAGGGGAGGTCTGCACAGCACCCTGACCGGAACTAAAGAGAGCGAGCTCTTGGGAGTTCCTGCTTTTAACCCCCTGTGTTCTCAGAGGCGTATCCCTATCTTCAGTGGTCACTTCAGGTGCCAATATCTAAACTTGACCACTGATTGGTTTGACCCAACTTCCTGAAAAAATCACTTCCATGTCAAACCACGACAAGGCTTAATGTTGAATTATCTTTCATTCATCATGAATGAACAGCAGGCCCTAAAATTTAGTCTGAAGGTCTGTGAAGTAAAGCTTTGGTAATCAGACAGCTTGAGCAGTTTTTTTTCAGTTGTTCTTCTCAGTGCCTTGCCAGTGCTTTACCTGCACTGATGATGCACCCTTCCCACTACAAGACCTTTAATATCCCATTTTCAACAGTTATATGAAATACCAGCATCAGTAGTGTCTTTTTTGCCTTTTTCATCTAAACAGTAATCAAAAGCAATTTTTAATGTGGACATTCTTTTTTTTTTTTTCCTTGTGAACTTTATTATTTGTCTGGCAAGAAACAGAAAGAAAAGGCACTTCAAAATGTTTACATTCACTGACATGAAACATAAAAGTGCACTTTGTGCATCACAGATGCTTTATACAGGTAAATATCTGCAGACTTTATTATTTCTAATATTGTTTCCATTTGCCAATGCTTTGAATACTTTTTAGAGAGTGAAACACAAGCAAAATAACCTCACAATTCTTGCCTACTGTTCTTCCATGTATATAATTCTTTCCTCCCTAAAGCATACAGTGAACTTTGTATTGAGTTTGTAGCAAATAGAGTTTGTAGCAAATATGTATGCCATGCCAAGTTCCTATGTTTTACCTTATTTGATAAGAACACTTGAAAAACAAAGATTAAGCCTGACCCATCAGTAACTTAAAAGACTTTTAAGTTGAAGAAATTGTAGCAAGCCCACTTTTTTTTAATGCTTGTAACCTGGTAAGTAAAAAATAGTTTGCATTCTCTGTATTTTTTTTAAAAAACTGTCAGAACACTGTAGTTTTAAGAGTTCAAAGACTAAACCGTCTTAAAACTGAAGAGGAAGTAGCAATAGTGTAATGCTAAGTGATATATTAGAAGCATATGAGAGGTTTTAAAGTGGCTTTGTGTAGAAAATAATGAGCTACAGAACTGTGTATAGCAGTGTATTGCTAAAATTCTGAGGTTCTAATATTGGTTTTATAAAAAGTTCTAATTCTGAATCAGTAATGTACTCTTTGTCTATTTTTTTTAATAGGTGACACTATAATTTCTGGTAATGTACTTCAGTAGCTCAACAAAGCTGCATGCCTCCGCAAGGAACCGTTCTGAAAAAGTGACTGAAGGGGCTACTTTCTATGGGTTTTGGAAATTCTTCAGAAACTTAGCTGCCCTGTAGAAAGTACTGTGGTTTTCCCCCCCTACCCCCAGTTAAGAGAAATAATGAATGGTTGTTTTGTATCATATCCTTGGCTGATGTAAATTGTTTAAATGTCAAGGAGGTATGACAATTTAGAGCAGAAAATGCCAATGCATATAAATAAATATGCTCACCTGTATCCCAAGCTAACAGATTTTTGAAAATCTGAAAATAGCATTTCTTGGATATAGATGATATCCATGAAGCCTATGAACTATTTTATATGCCTCGATTTAAACACCATAGAAAATTCTGCAATGTTCTGGATACTGCCTTTTTATATTTTGGGGGGTTTATTATTTTTTGTTTTTAACCTGAAACCCCTAATATCATATTTTCCTTATCAAAGCCATAATGGCATTATGTAATGTTAAAAGGCTCACGTCAACAGAGTGTTTAGTTCTTGTTTATGTTAAAATTCCATAAATATTCATCATATATATCAATTCCTCTGAGACAAAAATTAAGCACATAAATGAATGTTTTGTTGAACAGGGCAGGCTCAATGGAGCTAAATTGTTTAATGGCTATTTCACACTTAAATGATAAAACATTCCATCTGATCCCTGGCTTCAGTGGAGCTTTCCCAGGTCCTATTTTTTGAGGTTTTACAACTGATTTTATTTACCAGCTTTTAATCTTTCTTATTTCACCAATTATATTCCTACCAAGTAACCATGTGGCAAGTACAATTCTACGGCTATTGAAACTAACTGGCAATCAATGTACACAAGCAGAGCTGACTAGAATTTTCAACATGAGACTAACTAATGAACAGATTTCTATCTATGAAAATCTACCTTTTGCAGGAATATTTCAAGTATCAAAAAAAAGATACTTAGTTTTTCACTCAAACCAAGTCACATTCATTATATGAGAGTGAATAAAGTAAAGATTATCTTTCTCATTGTCGAAGAATTTAGTGCAAGTTAGTGCAAGTACATGAACATGAGTTTCCCCTTTTTTCAGTGAACATACTAAAGACTTTAATGGTTTCTCAGGCTTTTCATAGTCCTTTTTGGTTTATCTGATAAGGTAGTATGTACTCTTTACATTTCACTACTGGTAGAAAAACAGTGGGAGCTTCCCTTTAATTTTGGAAGAAATTAATCCATGCATGTTTTTCAGGTTTTGGTGATCTTATCTTTTTTGTATTTAAGTAGGGGTTAGCGTAATGGAGACAATTTTTATTTTTTCTTTGTGCCATGAAGAATCTTAGTGGTCATAAACTTCTCTCCTTTGTATGTTACCACCATAGACATAAGATTGGTTGTATGCACTAAGGAAATACAACATTATTTTAATGTCTTTTGGCTGATTAATTTTCTTAAGCTCTGTTAATGTTTGGTTTTTGTAGCTATTCTGAAGAAGCTATTTTTAAGCTATTCTGAAATTAGGTTGCTGTCTGACAAGTAATATGCAGTGGAAATGTACATTTGGAGTCATCAATAACTGAATTACTTGAACTGTCAATTCAAACACAGAGGATTCAGCTTCAAGAGCTTGAAACTACAGTGTTTAAGGCACAAATTCTCTTTAGGTATCCTATTTCTGCATGCAGATCCTTGCTTTACATTAATCATAAGTATTCTTTCCCCCAATGGTTTAACAAATTAAAATTTGAAAAAAAATGTGTTCTTTCTACTGAAATTCCTTTCCCTTATTGTATGCACCTGTCACCTATTACAGGTTCCTTGATGACATGCTATACAACAAAACCTTGTTTATACATGAGACATTGTTTTCCTCTTTTTTGCTTGTTTTATTACTTCTACACCTTTTCACTAATTGTTAATTTTTGCATTTACCTTTACCTTTTCTTTTAATTGCCAAACATCATGACTGGGAAAGTACCTGAGGGATATCCTGTTTCATTAGGACTTTATATAGCTCAGTACTGTGATGCCAGCACAGGACTTGATTATAAAGCACTTGCAAATCTAATTGGGTTAAAATTTGACTTTTCAGTATCTGAATGTAAGAAATACCCAGGTTACTTTAACAGGACAAATGTCATTACTTCCAATCATATTTTATGTTTGTAGTGGAGCAATACTTCTAAAAACTGCTGCATGTATTAATTATGTGACACTGATAATGACTGGTGATGGGTGAAAGCAAAGACAATCCAGGTAAGGTTATAAGAGATTACATGCTATTTGCCTGACAGGCTGCATTTTACATCTTTTTTTCCAGATCCATGAAATCTAAATGATTGCAGCACAATGAAGTATCTTACTATGTATATGCATTAGGAACACTTATTGTTCTTGGGATCCTATGAGTACCACTGGACATCCTTGTTTTCCCTTTTGTTTATCTCTTGTTTATATTTATCTTCAATTCACAGTGTGTAAATAAATGCTTTTAGCATTCCCTTTTTAACTTTAACTTTTTTTAACTCTATCAGTAGTTTCTCATTTTCCCTTACTTTTGGTATTAGTCTTACTTTTTTTTTATTTTTCCACTCTTATGTGATAAGGTTTTCCCAAAAGTTTACATCTGTTTTTGTTTGTGGGAGTTTTACTCTCTCTCTCTTTTTTTTTTTTTGTTCCTCTCTTTTCTTTCTGTTCTTTTTATTTGTTTGGTTTTCTCTTTGTTTTTTAATTTTAGCTGAATGACCTATAAATATTTAGGTGTATGCCTTGTGCAACAGACAAACTATGCCCTGTGTGGTTTGATTATGTAACTTAATGATCATTGAGTAATTCCATGGAAGAGAGTGGATTATTTGCAAGTCAATGGCTGTTTTAATAATAATGGTAATTTTTATTAACCACGATTAAATAGTTTCTATTACACTTTTTGACTTACATGAGGAACAAAATATTTTCTTTGTTTTTCATTGTACAACTGACCTTGAAACAGAGATAATGAGTCAATATGGATGAGTTACTGAAAGTCAGAAATAATTCAAAGGCATTTCATTTCTACATTCTGTGCAAACAAAAATCTGTGAAGAGGAACTGAAACATTGTAATAGTTTAGAAATGTTTTAGATTCTTCCTTCTATACCACAGTCACCTCAAATGCTCTTAAAAATATTAAGAATCATATGCTTTTGCTTTCTGTCTCTTCTTATTTAAAAGTTCTGCCCATTAATTAAAACTGTATCGAAATCCCCAGACCTTAAAAAAATATTTAAAAAATTCTGGTTTTAGCATGTCTTGCTGTGCCCATTAGCACATAGAGCTTACTGCTGGGAAAGACTAATGCTCAAAAGACAGAGGAAAATAGCACCTGCTTTCTCACACTGGTTTATGTTTGCAGTCTTGATAAAAATGCAAGACAGCATATGCAGAAACTGTGTGGAAACACTATTCACATGGTAATTCTTTTGTATCTGAATAATTTCTTTTCAGGTGCCTGAATGAATGCCAGACTAGTGGGAGGATTTGAACATCCCTTCCCGTAAGTTAAGAAGTTCCCCATATATAATCTAACTGATGTCTTAGATCAAAGACCACCACTATGGGCAATCAAAAATTAAATGTAGACTCACTGATTGAAATCAAACCCAAGTTAAACTAAAACATTTATCTTTAGATAAAAAACTCAAATGAAATTTACCAAAACCTTAATTTTTCTGGATGAAAGGTAAAGGCATTGTAAAGTTTTCCTCATGTTATTTCCATTCATGACTAGTGACAAAACACAGAACTGGGCTGACACTTGTTAAATCTCAGCCAGATACAAACCACTATTTTTAATTAAGTTTTTTTTCACAGGCTAATGAAAAATAACCCTAGATCAAAGGTAACATTCATGATATGAGAAAAATAAGTGTAATCAAACTGGTAACATGAGTCAGGACAGGTGGATCAGTACTGACACTGTACTTTTCTGAACTGTCACAGCATCTTAATCTTCATTCAAGTTAGGAAAATGCCTAACCAAGTGCACGCACTCTGTACCCACAGTTTCTGCTTCATGTTTGATGTGTTTGAAAATTAAAGCAAGTAATATTCCTGTGAGAGCACGTCCAGTGTCATTTTGACAAGTTTCTTGAGACCGACCAGTAATAACTGATAAAATAATACTCTGACTGCAATGAAGTAGCTGGTCAAAATCATATGCTGGAAGGCTGGCTGAACATGGTGTCATCAGTTTTAGTTCCAATACGCAGGTGTACTGATGTGTCACTTAAAATCTATTTGGAGCATAAATTAAGCTAAAAAATTGCACAAATGCAAGGTAAGGATGCACAAAGTAGCAAGTGGTCATTAGACTGCAAGTCACTGAAGTCTAAGTCCTCACCCTAAGTCCTTTTTTAACTCTCAAGCATCTTCTGTTCCAACATTACTGTTCAGATTGGAAGTGGGATATAGTTCAAGGCAGGAGTAAGGCGTACTTCCTTTACAGTCTGACATGTCTATCTGTTTCTGCTTGTGTTGTTTTACTGTGTTTTCATTACACTTCTGCTGACCAAAACAACAAAAGCCATTAATCGCTGTCTTGATTGTTTCACTTCAACCAAAAATCTAAATCAGTTTTCCTCTTTTCCTACATGTGAACAGATAGTGAATCTGTCCACATTCACTAAAAGCTTTTTAAAGATTATTAACAAACCATGTCTAAGTATGCTGATAGTTTTGGCAAACTCTTTGGCATCCATAGCTAAGCATCATTTTCTGAGCAAAACAATATACTGGGCTTAGATTTACATCATTTTAGTTTTGCTTACAGAAAGTTTTTGATTCTCTGTTGACATCTGAGTGTCAACTCGAAAAATTTGGTTATTTTTCTAGGACTAAAGAAGGGTATTAGTTCTATATAGGACTAAAATATTTTGAATTTGACCCATGTTCCTGAAAGGAATGGCTCCATTTTCCTTCTAGATATACACCACATAAAGGGAAAGAAAAAGAAAGGCCTTCAGTTTTGCTTTTTGCTTATTTAATGAAAAATATAACTTCCAAAATAACTCAAAAGTAAAACAGAAAAGTTGCTTAAGTCTGGGAATCTCTGTGCCACAAAACAGCTTTTGATAATGCAGTTAAAAACAATGGAGAAAATACACAAAGATGCACATGGGTAAACTCTTTGGTTGTCAAAGGTGCTGAATGTGCCTGACACAGGTTATGAGAAGTGTGCTGGCTGCCTTATTGCGAGAAGAGTTAGAGAAGTCTACTCTTGCACCACTCGAGTTCAGTGCGTAAAGGGCTAACTCTTGTTCAGTACTGCCTGCTGGAAGTCAGAGGTCCATAGAACCTCTAGACACAGTGGCATGACTGAGAGTGCAAATGATCCTCCTCTCATCCACCAAATTGTGTGGATGGTACATTAATGTTGTTGACAACCATAACACAATAATAAGCAACAATAAATTAGATGATAAAATGCCTGTACTTTCTTCCTAGTACTGGGTAAATCATCAGATCTTCCCAGTAGGTAGGGAAGGTAGTGTCAACTAGAAATGGAGAACTCTGTGTATATAAGAGGAAATAACTCTTCTGCAATCTCAGGAGTAAAATGCAAGGAAAGATAATAGTCTACTGCCTTTTACAATCCTCTACTAAAAAGGTATTCCTGAAATGCATTATTTTCGGACTCAATTTGAGAGCCAGTAAGCTCAATTTCCACAGTAATGTAGAAACTGATTGGCAGAAGGACAGCATGCATTTAAAGACATGGAAAAAATCCAACTAGATCTTCTCCTTTTTCCTAATCACACCTATTAGTCATCTCAGCTTCAAGGAAATTAGGGACTTTTAGTGATGCAGACAATCCAGATGCCTGGATTGCATGAAGAAAAAGGACAAAATAGGAGGAAAAGATTGTTTGAGAGGTAATGTTGCAAAGAAAGACTATGGCATTTGAAACACCATTATAAAGATCAGTATTGTCTGAGACAGGAATAGTAAAAAAACCTCTCTCCACTGAATTTTTACATCCTTTAATGGTTTTTCATCTTTGTCTTGGAAGGGGGATTTATTCTACTTTTATATTAAAATCTGGGATTTTTTTATTATTATTTATATATGTCTCTGCATGTTTGGAAAGTTTCTCAAACAATCTTTTAGTTGTGGAATAACAATGTTATGGCCTCTGTAATTAGATCTTCCACATTGTGAAGGGCTTGTTGGATATTGTGCCAGTCAGTAAGCATATTATTAGCCAAGATGAATTATAGATGAGCATATGGGTTTGTGACTGTTGAGGTATTGTGTTGGGAAGCTGTTCTGGCACTATCTGTTTGTAAATGTGAAGGGAAGGGATTAAATGCAAATGCCACAGCCACTGCTTTACTTGTAGGTTAAGGTTTTATGTTTTCATTTCAGTTGTTCTCAGAATCCCACTGACTTATATTTATCAGGTGTAGCCAGAAAAAAAAAAAAAAACAAACCAAAAAACAACAAAAAAAAAAAATAAACCCAATAACAAACCTTAACTCTTGTCCTAATGCTGATGGGAAAGATTTCCTGAACTATAGTCTGAGGAAAAACATATTATCTGTAATGAATAGGTCATATAAAAGTTTTAAATCCTACTATAGCTAATCAGTTTGAACAAGACATTTAAACTGTAAATAGCTTTTAAAAGTAAACAGAGCTTTGCACTAAATGACAGCTACTACTACATTTTCTGCTTTTGAGTGTGAGAAAATTAATGTACCAAGAAAGTGCCTACTATTTAAAGACATCTTGCTCTAGACATTTTTAACAACTGAAATGTCTTGTCATTAAATTATGTACTGTACATATGAACTGTTACATTACTGCACTGTACATTAGAAACATATGTACCACTGGAAACCTTACATGACAGCACAGTCTTCAAGATCTACCAATTTAGGATGCTGCTAAAACAGAAAACACAACATGTGTTACAAATTAGCTGGCCCACCTAAGAAAAAAAGAAAGAAATAGAGCAAAGGTTTTCTGTTCTGCAATACTGCTCTATGCTTAAGAATAAACTAATGGATTAAGATTTAATCCAAGGAATTTAGTGGTCTGAATTTGGAGAAAAAAATTTAACAGAGAAATTAATATAACTTAAGGGGATAAAGTCATATTGGGACACTATGTATAAATTTACATAACAATGGTTTTGTAGGGAGTGATTTAAGTTCTGCTATGATTCAAGACAAGTTCCTCTATTTATCTGGCATTATTAAGATGTGGACTTTTTGTTTGATTTAAGTTAGTTAAAGAGAAAAAAAAAATTGTTATGCTGTCAGTCAAAATGATTTTTACTTCATCTCTCAGAAACTTTTGTGTCTCCAAACCTCAGAATATTTATAATATAGAAATATAAATTTCTATTTTAAGCAAACTACCTTGTGTAACCTTATACTTCATGTTGCTTCTTTATGAGAGATGAGGTTAAAATGCCTAACTTCCCTCTTGTAAAAAAACAGTGAAATCAAAAGTTGCTTTAAAGGAGGAGTAAAAGGCTAACAAGAAAGCTAGTGTAGGTGTGCCTTAAGTGCCTGATCCAGTAGCTGTCAGTGTTCTTTATGTTCAGTAGGTTTAAGATGGACTGCAAATAGGTTTTATACAGGAAAAGAGTTTAACTCAATTTTTTTTCATTTTTTGAATATTTGTACTGATACATATTACAAAAATTTCTGCTCTTCAAAAGGTTGGATGTCCTGATTTTCAAGCATGGTAAAGAGTACATGTTTCCTGAAGTGATGAATCTGACACTGCTCAGCAGTGAATATTGTCTGGAGAGTCTGTCAATTGTATCAAGGAAAATTTGTTTTCTGAGTGAAGATGTGTAAATCTTGTGCCTAAAATTTGTGATTTTAACATACATTATGTTTTTTGCCTCCTTCCCTTTAATCTCTGTGATGCTTCCCTTTGGTGATGGTGACGAAAAACAATCAGGACCTTCCATTCCTCCTCCCTCCCACCAAACACCCACCCCCTCTCCCATTCAGCTGTCTCAGATGGGCAATATGAGTTGTCCTAAGATAAAGAACACCAGGTCAGTATTGCAGGAGGAGATGTCTGGATGGTCGCATAATTAATGGATTCCAGAAATCGGGAACAGAGATATTAGCAACTGACTGTAGGTGCACATTGGCCTGCAAAAGGATAAAAAAAGACTGTTGGAGACTGGACCAACTGGGCAAACTGGTCTTTCAAGGTTACAGACAGCTTCTGGGTGCATATCCTCCTCTTCCCCTCCCCTACCCCTTCCTCACAGGGATGCCTGCAGGACACTACTGAAGACTGGGAACACTTTTTGGATGGCTGAGTGAAAGAGCTAAGATCCAGTCAAATATGGAGACAATATCTTAAAGTAACTAGGTATGTATTTTGTTGCTTCACATTTATGAATTCTGTAAGGCAAAAAAACCTGTAAACCAGTACATTTCTAGCCCAATCTGTTCACAATTCTTTAGACATAGACCATTGACCAAACCTAAGATGAAGCAGACCCAGCCACACATAGACTTCTCTGAGTTTAGAAAGCAAGGGGGTGTCACTGAAGCTCATAACTAAACAGTCTCATAATCAAGATCTGATTATATTACAATCCATAGAAAAAGATGATGGAGTTGTTAATCATACTCTGCACTGGTAATATTTAGATACTGTGTTGGCAACAATTCTAATCACAATCATCCACCATTATCACCTGTTTCTTATGCCTGGTCAAGAAATTTCTCTCAACTACACTGCTTCACCTTCCTATGCTTTATTCTTCTCTCACCTCAATTTTAAGCAAATTCATCTGTGGGAAATGCAAGCACAGAGAGCTCCCAAGGCCTCGAACATACAAGCTCAGAGACAGAGATGGATACAGTGTTTGACCTAAGACCTTGGAGAAGGCTTGAAGGTTTAGAATAGACTAGTGAAACAGACATGAAATAAGAATAAAGATTTGTAGTTTAAGCAGAAATATGTTTTAAGCAAGTAGAAATGTGCATCATGTAAGCAAATATGTTGAGCAAGATAGTAGAAAACAAAGTCTAACAATAGAACTTGTTATAGGATTGGTAAAAAGTAGAAGATACAGCAATAAGTTTCTGTAGAATTGGATAAAAAAACACATTGCAGCAAATAGTGCAAAACTATTTAGTAGCAATTAATAATTGGTAAATGAAGATGCTAGCAAGCTTTGTGGAAGTAGATGATTGGATAAGAAATTTGTAAAAGACATTGTAACTAAAATTACAACAGCTTCTGATGTATGGCTTCTGATGTGATGGCATGTGTGGATGTAACAACCTTACGGTCTGCACCCTTCCATGAGACTGAGTTCATAATAAACCATCTTTTAATTTCCTCATCAGTCGACACCACCTACTCAGTATCCCGAACATCCAGCAAAAGAGATATGGTCAGGTGGAAATAAAGCTAAAGGCAAAATGCAGCTTTTGAAGAGGAGGTTATTATCTATCTCCACTGATATCTCCAACACTGATGATTCAAATGACAAAACTGAAGGAAATAGATTTGGAACAAACTGCACAAAATTCATCTTCTGTTACAAAAACAGGACTACACAGAAGGCTGGAATGCAGGGTAGAAAAGACAAGAACTTAAGTTTCAGAATCTTTCAAATATTATGCATATGCCAGTGATTCATGAGAATAAGGCCAAATCTGCAGCTGACAATTGCTGAGAATAACATTCACTTACCTTGTAACAGGAAAATGCTACTTATAGATTTTAAAGCAAAAATAGGATCAAAGCATTTTTAAATAATTTTTAAATGGTATGATGGATCAGCATTCAGTGTACAACACATTCAGGATCAATAGCAATAATATAACAGACGAACTATAATACCTGACAAATAAAATAGCATTAACATGCAGACACACAGAATCACATATGCAGACACAGACATGGTCACATGCGTATCCACCCATCACACAATCTTCAGGGATTGCAGCCACATCTGTAAGGTCCTAAAAACTCCTTTGATGAGACTATCAGAAAAGTTTACAGTTATTTATGTATCCTGAGTTAGATGCCAGGGAGAAATACTGACAAGAGATTCCCAAGAAGCTAAAACAATATAATACTTTACTGGCCAATTCAGAAAATCAGAGAACTTTGCTAAAAGTTCAGAGCAGCAATCAACATAGAACATTTCATAAAGCACTAACTTAGCCTAGATAACTTAGCAAACTCCAAACCCCTCTGATTTTAAGTTACTCAAAACTCTAAGAAAAGGGAATTAGAAGAAGAAGAAGCAGAAAGAGAGAAAGACAGAAAATATGTAGAAAAAATGCAGCGCTGGTTCCAGCGCTGTTCAGCTGATACAATTTCCAAGAGGAGGTAGGATCAGGACGTGTGCTTGCCACAGGCTTTGGTTTAAAAAGCCTTTGGCCTTCCTGGGCCCTTCCCCCAGGTGGGACCTGCTGTCATTTGGCCACGGCAAGTCCAGCCCGGGGCCCCAGGGTGGGTGTGAGCACGGCCTCGGGTGGGCCAGGGACTGGCGGCCACCGCGGGGCCGGGGCACAGGCCCGGGGCTGGGCTGTGCGGGCAGGGCCTCACCTCAGCAGGGCCGGGCCCGGCCCACGCTGCCCTCGCACACAGCGAGTGTTGCCAGGCACCCGTTCGTGCAGTCTCTCGCAACACCTCACTTCTGAATGTGTATGTTCCTCTCTGTGCCTGAACACCCTTTCGAGGGGAGATGGATACCTCAGCATTACTTTCACCTGCACTACACCATACACCATGCTGCCCCATCTTCATTTTCCCTGAGATTTTAACAATAGCAGCTGTGTTTGCTAATATTTGTCTAAACAGTGGTTCCATATTCTAAGTGTGTTTCTTTTATAAAATGCATATGTCATAAAATACAATTTTAAGAGAAAGAACTGAAAGAAACAATGGAACACACAATGACCTGTAAGAAGCAGATTTTTTTTTTTTTTAGTAAAGCGTAGTAGAATAAGCTAGTGAGTATCCTCAAGGTTCTTCTTCTTTTGTTGGTGGATTTTAAATTAATTTTATAACAAAAACTATGATATCTCTCTGAAAAATCATTGTCTAGAGTTAGGTTTTGCCTATTCCAGAAGGCCCAGTGATGTCTAATTTGAAACAAAGTCAATTTTTGATACAATCATTAGCCCATGATTGGTAGCATCTTTGTAGAAAACCACCTACAATGGACAATCCAATATTCTGTGGTCTCAGGAAGGAAAGTAGGCAGTATCACTGTAATTGTACCTTAGGTAACTGTAAATTATTCTCTCTGACTTAATTATTCAATTGTTCTTACTGGGCAAAATATGTGAGATGTTTTAGATAAGTTTTTTTGCCTGAAGTTTAGCAGGAAGGCAAAGAGAAATGTATTTTTTATAAGCCTATATCAAGTGAGGGGTTGGCCACAGTCAGTGTAGACCTGGAAGGAATCTCTGCTCCCTGGCTGTATTTGTTCAGTTGCTTAGAAACTAACTTATAGTTTTGATGAAAGATTAAAAAGGCAGCTTATCCCTTTGTGGGTATGTTACTAATCAAAGATTTGATGACAAACAAGAATTGATATTAGATCTGTTTAGAGGAGAACAAGAGATGAAGGGAAGAAGAGAGCACAAGCAGTATATTATACAACACTTGTGGCTTTCCTCTATGTTTCTTCCTCTAACTGGATGGTACTTTGAAGCTGTCAGAGATGTGATGACATTACATTCTGACTTGAAAAGATAAACTAAATGTAGGTTTTACTGGACTACTTCAACAGAATGCATTGGCTGAATATCTGCTGTTTATATTGTAGTCAACTTTATATTCTGTTTTCATTGAATAGGGAAGAAAAATGATGATGCTTTATGGAAACAGTTATGACTTAAGTGGAAAAGTTGTAAGGAAAAAAAAAAAGAAAAAGAATGTGCTAGAAAGTAAAAAGGAGAAAGGGACTCCAAGAAACTAACAGAGGGATAGGAGATAAACAGTCTTTGTGGTGGAAGTCTGAAGGAGGAAGTACTGATTTTCAGTAATATTAGGATACTGTTGCCAGTTTGAACATCAGTCAAGAAAGAATAAGATGTCCCCTTTCTCTGCAAGCCTAACAACACCAAGGCTAAATTCTGACTTGTGTTTTAGGGGGCTGACTTTCTAGGTTTGCAGAATGTTGTGTGTGTGAGCATGTATGCCAAGAAGTGGACTGTGTTATTTGTTAGATGCCTGAGATATGAGAAGGCTCTGCTTTCTTATATTATGACCAGAGAAAAGAACCCTTTACTATGAAAAATTGATGTTTTTAGCATTACTAAGGTGTTTCAATTACACTCCTTGGCTTCATCCTCAGCCATTGACAGACCTTTCACTACTTAATAATCTGAGATAGAAGGATTATCACAGAATCATAGAATCAATTAAGTGGGAAGAGACCTCTGAGATCGCCAAGTCCAAGTTATGACTCCATCCAGTAGACCATCTTGTCTACTAGATCATGGCACTGAGTGCCACATCCAGTCTTTTCTTAAACACCTCCAGGGACAGTGACTTCACCAACCCCCTGGGCAGCCCATTCCAATACCCAGTCACCCTTTTCTGTGAAGACCTTCTTCCTAAAGTCCAACTTAAATTATGTAGAATTCCCAAAGAAACTAGAACTTTTATTTTTGTTAAATAATTGATTCTTATTGAATAATCTTTCCCCAGCACTTTTGTATCTAGATGGGCTACAGAGAATTCATTGATAACAGAGTAACATACCCTTTGGTCTAGTATGTATTATGAATGTGTGGTTTCAGAACTACAACTAGGCTCTATGCAAGGCTTTCTGTTCAACAAAATACAACAGATGGAGGATGAGATAAGGATAGAGCTGAGGGATGCTCCACTGCATTCTCATGGAGTGGATTCTCCACTACTTTATTCTGTAGCCACTACCTCTCAGAGATACACTTTTTTTTACATCAGTGATCTTTTTGTTATCAACTGTCTCATGTGCTGGCTTACAGGAGACTATTCCCTGGGATAATGCATAACAAAGCTTAAAGCCCATAGTTATTTTGTTTGTAACACCTGAGTATCATTTGGAGTTTTTCACTTATAGAACTTACATAAGCATTATTGTGATCTGAACCATTGCAGAACCATTAAGTTTCTGAGACATATTGCTATATTACTAAGATTTAAATTTCTGCTGGAATGTGGAACAAAAAAAAAAAAAAAAAAACAGACTTTACAAATGTTTTATTTCTAAATGGATTTATTTGGATTCTTTGTTCTTACAAATCACTAGTGATGTAGAACTTAATTATATTTCTGAGAAGTTTTAACTGCTGAAGTTTTGACTGTTTCCTTAGTAGTGGACCGTTCCCTTCGAGTAACTTGAGCAAGCCTTATGCTGGCAAATTTTGCCCTCCCCTGACCTCTATTCTTTCTGAGCCTGGCTGTGTATTTGCTAGAGAATGCTGAGATCTGGATTTCATTGTCAAGGAATGCCTTGGAAGGTAAATTTTTCCATGTGACAGAGGTAAATGTTTGGCTTTCAAGGCCTCTCTATTATAATTCTTAAACTTTTATTTCCAAATGGGGAACAGAAGGAGTCATAAAAATGTGAAAAATGTATATTCTGGGGGAGAGGTGAGTAGGTAATGTATCAGCAATTTTGATGTGCATACAGTTACAAGGTAACCACATTTTGGAAAATCTGACATGGTTCATTTGTTGATGTTTTCTTTTTACTTTATTCCTTCACATTTCTAAGCACATATTGTAATGCAGATCAGAGAAAGATGATGGACTGAGGGCTTTATATTAGCAGGGTATGGACTTATTTACTCATGGGTCACTCATAGGGACAGTCGGTAATGGTACCCACCTGAATTCACTTCTCTCTAGTTAATGCTAGATAGGGCATAAGAGTTAACTAAGAAATATTTTTATTCTTAAGGAATAAGCCCACTGCTTACTTTCCAGATTTCCTGACAGAAGCAACAGAGGCCAAGATTGAATGGTGACTGACAAAAGTGTATAAAAAACTGTAAGTCCTTGTACCCTCGGTGAAGTCCTTGGATCTTGAGTGATGTAGCACGCCTCTTTGAGGTATTTTGATGGAGAGGTAAGTGTAAGACAAGAGCTCAGCAACTGACATATTTGTCAAGCTAATGAAAAACTAAGAGTCAGTTGCAACTGATCAGTAAGTACTAGCAGGGCTCATGAAGATTTCCTGAGATCTCTAAAAGGAAACAGGGTAGTTTTCTAAACGTGATGTTTCAGTGGGCATCACAATGGACATAATATTTTCAGTATAGTGAAGAGTGGGCTGTGAGCTACACTAGCAGGAATGGGCTAGTACACTAAATGAGATGCACAACTTCCCATCTCATTTAAGCACATATGGGATGCCCTGCTCAAGTACTCATGATTAGTCATTTTGCTTACTTTTAGATGACAACAGATAGTTTAAACCTCAAAAGAGAAAGTAATACCCAGAAGCTAATTCTCTTTTCCTATTTATGTTACTTCTCATCCACACAGGGGTATTTTTGTTAAAATAGTGTACAACAGTTATAATACAGAACATGGGTGTAGAAAAAAAATACCAGTGATTATCAAAAGACCCCCAAAATCATTTGATGGGATTTTTGAACAAGGAAGTAAGGCTACATTATCTAGAGTTTCATAATTGTAGCAGAATTGTTGATTTTTTTTTTCTGATAAAATAAATAGTTGTACTTCTTAAAAAAAAAAATCATATTTTTGAAAATCTTTTTAAGTAAAGATATTTAGGAGGTCTAAACTTTTTTATGTGAACAGTTGTTAGAAATCTGTGTGAAATGAGAATACAGATGAGAATTTAAATTCAAACCATCTTGTTTGGAAAACTGCAGTCAAAATCAAAACTTTAAATCAATCTAAATATGTAATAGTACTGAAAATTCTTCTTTCAAAAGTGTATCCAACTTTCTGCTATAAAAATAATATATGCGTTTTGCTACACTTGCTAAGTTGTGCCAGCTCTGTTCAGACAAAGTGCTAGGATTAATTTTTTTCTACCATTGCTTCATTTCAAAACTTTTTCAAAGATTGTATTTCGTTGTTCTTGCCATGAAATTTAATGGGCCACTTGCCCATCTCAAAAAGAAAAGGGAAACATTATGCCTTAGTTCCATAATGGTATCATCAAGGTATTATGCCTTAGGAAACATTACGCCCTAGGTCCACTGGTAAGGTATCATCAAGTCAAACTCTCTGCTCCTCTCTGAAGACAGCAAACTAAAACTATATCATATAGCAGCACACAGATGCTTCTTGAACTCTGACAGCCTTCTCAGTCTTTACTGCTCCAAGCTGAACAAGCAAAGTAACCTCAGTTGCTACGTAGAATTCCTTCTCTTGAGGCCTTTCAGCATGTTCATCACAGTCCTCTAGACACATTCTAATACATTGAAGTCCGTCTTGTATTGCAGCGCTCCAAACTGCATGCAGAACTCACAGTAAGGGAGATCCAGCTCAAGATAGAGGGGGACAATCCTCTCCCTCAACTGTCCAGCAACGCTGTGCCTGATGAATCCCAGGATATGGTTGACCCTCTTGGCTGCCAGGGTACTGCTGACTTATATTCAACTTCCTGTTGACCCAAAACCCCAGAAGTCTTTCTGTGGGGCTGTGCTCCAGCCTCTTGTTTCCCAATTTGCTGGTAGAACCAGGATAACCCCATTCCAGGCAGAGAATCCTGCACCTATTAAAATGCATACAGTTCAGGACAGCCCAGCCCCCTAGTCTAGCCAAATCTCTCTGCAAAACCTCTGTACCCTCAAAGAAGTCCAAATTTCCTCCCGTCTTTGGATCATTGACAATCTTTCTTAATGTATATTTGATTCCTGCATCCATATAATTTGTAAAACCATTAAAGAACGCTGACACTAAAACTGAGACTTCAATTTGAGTCTCTCAAATGATTTGTTATCAAATAGTATGGACTTTCAGACATTTACATATACAGCAGCAAGCCCAACCATGTTGAAGTTACATAGGGATTGAAACATTGTGACTATTTGTGTGGCTAATGAACTCAGCATTTTCCAGATCTGAAAAATAGTACATTGAATTAGTTCTTTAAATATACCATCTTTTTCAGCAAATCTGATAAGGGAGATTGTCTAACAAATATTTTAAATATTAATAATTTAATAGCCAGAAATAGTAACACTGGTTGGCACATTGCAGCAGAATGTAAGAAAAAAGATTTAAAAGTTTTTAAAAGAGCACTAAAAAGCAATACTAATACTAATTCTAATAAATGTTTTAAGTTTGCTCTCTTTTACATGTTGTGGCTAGTTAATGACATCAACTCTAATACATCTGATTTAATTGATAACATTAATGTTATCAATTAAAGGGTGTTTTTAATTTGTCCTCCTTTTATGAATAATTTGCTTACTTGCCACTTGTTTTTCTTTCAAAAAGTCTGTTAATTTCCATTTTCTGCCACTATCAATATCAATTCCAGGATTGTACTTCTTTCGAGAAAACAAGCATTTATAAGTTCATTTTTAATTGTCTTTCACACTTATCCCTGAAGTTCAGAAATCCTAAATTTTTTTATAACTGTGGTGCATTCAGATTTCCTTTGTTCATTTACCGTTTCTTTGCATAATTCAACCATTACTTTTCTGAGTGTCTCTTCATTAAATCTCTTCATTTGTTATATTTATTTTGTAAGGAGTTCCTAAGAAAACTTTGTGTAGTGCATCTGATGTGTCTTGGTAAACTTTCTGTGCGACAAGTAAATGTGATGGATGCTATGCATACTACTTGTTTTATGTGTTTATTGTGCTCACTCAGCATTCCCAGAAATTAAAAAAAAAAAAAAAAATAGTGGCCAAAGGTTTTTATTTTAATTGGAATAGGGATTTTCTATAAAGAACTCTGGAAAACATCTTGTTTCATTGCTCTTGATCCAGGGATTTTCAGTCCTGGAATCAGTGTGAACGTAGAAATTTAGAGTGAAATCATTAATATTGAGAAGCTATTGCCTGTCCAACAGGCAATTGGGATGCATCCTCTGGGCTTCTTTCATCCCCATGTTCCAGGAGTGCTCCGTGGTATGAACAAAAATATAAATGGAGACAATGGAATATTTGTTCCAAGATCATACTCCTGATCCAAGCAAAGCACTAGATACATCCACAAACTGTTGGTTGTGTTTATCTGATTTCCTATTTCTTGCAAATATTTTCCAAATCACTGTTCTCCTTTGCATATCTGAAGCTTCTCCTTCTATAATTATTGATTGCTTTGTTTTGTGGAATATTTTGAAGTAAGTTTGTCCGAAATCTGTTGAGTCGTGTTTAGAGGCTTATAGAGGTATGTTTGAGGAAAAAAGGCTAACTTTCATGGAATCATATAATAGTCTGGGTTGGAAGGAACCTTTTAAAGGTTATCTGCAGGGAGATCTACTATTAGATCAGGTTGCTCAGAACCTCATTCTACCTCACCTTGAATGTTTCCAGCTATGGTCATCCATCACCTCTCTGGGCAACTTTTCTCATTGTCTCACCACACACATTGTAAAAACATTCTTTGTTACAGCTAATTTCAACTGACTCCCTTTCACTGAAAAGCCTTTCTTCCTTGAGCTATCACTCCATGCTCTTGTAAAAAGTCCATGTCCCACTCTGTAGACCCCTTCTAGGTATTGAAGTCCTGCTATAAAGTCTCCCTGGACCCTTCTCATCACTAGGCTGAACAGTTCCAGCTTTGTCAGTCTGTCTTCATGAGAGATGTGCTCCAGTCCTCTGATCATCCTCATGGTTTCCTCTGGACTCACTCTAGCAACATGATGTCCTTCTTCTGTTTGGAGCTCCAGAGCTGAATGCAGCACTCCAGCTGAGGTCACAGCTGACAAGAGAAGAGGGGCAGAATCCTCTTCCTCTTCCTGCTGGCCACGCTACTTTGGATGCAGCCCAGAGTGTGTTTTATTTTCTGGACTGCAAGTGCACATTGTCAGTTCATGTCAAGCTTTTTGTCCACCAGCACCCCCAAGTCCTTCTTGTCAGGTAATCTTGTAATCCCTTCATCCCCCAGCCTGTGTTGGGACCAGGGGTTGCCCTGACCCATGTGCAGCACCTTGCACTTCGCCTTGTTAAATCTCATGAGATTCCCATGCGCCCAGTTGTCAAGCTTGTCCAGGTCCCTCTGGATGGCATCTTGTTCTTCAGGAGTCTCAACAGCACCACTCAGCTCAGCATCATCAGCAAATTTGCTGAGGGTACTCTTGATCCCCTTCATTATGTTAATGATGAAGTCTTCAAACATGTCCCAGTAGAGCTCCCAGTATAAACTGCTGAGGGACACCCTTTTTTACCCGTGTCCATTGAGATACTGAGTCACTGTCCTCTAAACTCTGGATAAAATTGTCTAAACCACCTATTCATTGAATGGTCCATCCATCACATCCATCTCTTTCCAATTTAGAGAACAGGATGTTCTGGGTTCTGGAACTGTGTCAAAGGCTTTACAGAAGTCCAGTTAAATGACATCTGTCACTCTTTCATGTAAATGACATCAGTAACTGCCCAGTGATGTAGTCACTCCATCATAGACCACTGGGTTGGTCGGGCATGACTCACCCTTGGTGGAACTGCACTATTTCTGGTCACTTCCTGTCCTCCCTGTGCCTTAGCACAGCTTCTAGGAGGATCTGTTCCATGATCTTCTGAGGCACAGAGGGGAGGCTGACATCATGGTAGTTCCCACGGTCCTCCTTTCTACCCTTTTGAAGATGGGTAAAATGTTTACCCAATCCCCTGGGGCTTCACCTGACTGCCATGACTTTTTAAGTATCATGGAGAATGGCATGGAAGCTACATCACTGTATTCCCTCAGGACTCTGAGATTAATTCCATCAGATTTCATAGATTTATGTATATTGAGGTTTCTCAGGTAGTCATGGACCTGATCTTTACTTACAGTGGGACTTTGCTTCCGTAGTTCTTGTCTTGCATAACATCCAGTTGATAGGTGTGGGAAGATGGGTTGCCATGGAAGACTAAGGCAAAATTTCTTTAGTATCCCTTTTGTTCTTGGAATAATGTTATTTTTATTTTTAAAATAAAAATATGGCAGATGGATTTAGGAGAAATAAGAAATGGTGATTTCTTTTCAATTTTATATCATTTATGATATATCATTTATGATATTCATGTCATTTTTTCAATGACAGATTTTTACCTGAGTGTCAAGGAACAAGCATCTTAGACGGTCACATAATATTTCTTTGCATAAGTGACAGGACATAAAATAGTGTTGCCAGCAGAAACTGAGCAGAACAAAATGAACTAAAAGGTAAAATCTGAAACTTAGCAATGGATAAAAAAGTCACTGGATACATGGTGTTCAGTCAGTAGTTTCTAAGAAATTTCATGTTTCTGGAGTCCCTGTGTCTCTGAACAGAGTAAAAGCAAAAATGTCATTATGAAAGTGTTGACAGATGGCTTTTATGAACTGTAGAGTAAGTTTGACACATAATGCATTTGAAGAACACTGCATGGAATAAAGTAGGCTGCAATGTTTTTTAGATTAATTATTGTGACTGTGATTTTCCACTATGGTTATAAACATTCTTTATATAATTTGGGGTTATGTGTTTTCCTTTTGAACTTTCCCTTTGACAATAACACTTTATTCTTAGCATGCAATTTAGACAGGTTATGCTTAATGAAATGTGGCACACTTTTTCTGGATCAGATGTGTTTTGTATTGTGTGGTCTGTTTCTTGTGTTTTAAGATGACTGTAAAAATAAAAAGTAAGAAAAAGAGCTTGTGAGGGGGTATTTTTGCCTTTAAACCATAATCTTATGCGTTCTTGAAAATGTAATTTTAAAAGTATACTGTAATCTATCACCTCAGTTTCCTTTTCCATTAATTGAGACTAAAATATATTTTCAAATGCTGATTGTGACGTGATTCATACCCTTGTGCATAATATCCTTAGAAAGTAAATTAAAGGTAACGATGCTTTGGACATTTTGTGTCTCTTTAAGCTGTTGTTATCCATTGATCACAGTTTGTGCAGTATAGAATAGAAGACCAACATTTTAAAAGAGAATCTAGTCATATGTTAGAGGTTGTGGGAATAGTTTTCATTTCTTGCTCCCAATATGTACAGCTTCTCTGCTAGCACTGAAACATAATGGGATACTTGCCACTTAGAATTTCATAAATACAAACTGAAAAATTTCAAATTAAAAAAAACATAAAATTTTGCAATATCAAACCCCATAGTTCTCAGCTTTATTCTATATTTATTCTGTGATTTTATTACATTTATCATGGAATATAAGTTTAAGAGAGATTGAAATATTTGCTGTTAGAGATCCAAATTAATATTAGATGGATATTATTCCTTGTTTGTTTGCTTAGCTAGGATCAGGTTTTTCAGTATTTCACCTTTTTCCAAGAGCCATCTATGGCTTGTGGGGATATAATCTCTTTGGTGCGTATGTGTTTCATTCTGGTATGCATCTTCACATTGCATACTGAAACGAATAAATGAAAGGGCACTATTTTTTATATACTTATATATGTGGTTTATACTTTGTATGTTTTTAATTTAATAGGGCAGTACTTTCCATTAAGAGATGTCTCTTATTACAAGGAATGCTGTTATGGAACTGTGTGCATTAAGCTTGATTCTCACTCAATTTAAAAGGCATACTTTGGAAACAAATACATCAAAGCACAGGAAAATGGTTAGTATGCATTCTGGTTTTTAAACAGATGAGCAAATTCCCATGATGAGTGGGGTCTCTGGATCAAATAAAGCACCCAAATAATCTTAAATGGGGTGGCAGTATTTGTGTAAATTGCCCTACTGATCTATACACAGCTTTCTGGCTTTTCTTTAATAACCACTTGTCCTTTCCCTGCTACTGAAGTAATTATGTGCTTTTTAAATTGTTTTTTTTTAAAGCTGACAAACTCTTTCATTCTTCCTCTGTAAAATGCATTAGTTAGTGCAAGTGATATTCTACTGTCCAGTTAGAAACCTATATACATCTTCTATTGCCAAAACTTTGCTTACACTAGTTTCAGCTTTAGGACTGAAGTTTGATGACCTCAGTCTGGTTCCTGGTGAATAGTTGCTCATATTGCAAGAAAACTTCTTAGCAGATGCTGCTGACTGTCAGATGTGTAGAAAAACTTTTGTAATTGTACAACAAGCTGAAACGACAAAAATACAGAGCTATTCACTCATTCTTCAAAGTTATATCTTCTAAGAAAAATGCAGTAAGTTTTTAATAAATTTAACATGATTTTTTGCTAATGTTTCAATTACCTTGTCAAGTTACATTTCTATTATAAGAAAATAGTTATTAATTATATTACAAATTTAGCACTCTCCTAAGTTCAATATGCACAGAGAAAGTAAGAAAAAACACAATTATTACATTCTCTAAAATCCCTGGGAGAAAAGATCTGAATTTCTAATCATTCTACTTATCTTTCTTTGAATACTTCCACATCTGTGTCTGGAGCAAATCATCACTTCAGGCTTAGTCCCTGATTTTACAACTAATTCAAATAATCGGCACCCTGGACCCACAAGGAAATAATTGCACTCCAATTGAAGTTTTTAAGGGAGTGCAACTAAAACATAAAAGAACTCATACCTGTGTGGATAATATTGTTAGGCCCTCTAGTATAAACTTCTTTTAAAAGATGAATCTTTTTTGCTTTTCATATCTCCTGAAAATGTGGATGGGGTTTTTTTGTTTGTATGTCTGTTTTTGCTATTTTTAGTTACATAAAGAGATATTTCAGGATTTTAATTAGTTGAAATTTTATGGGTACAAGTGAATGTTTTGTTTCTTAATATAAATTTTCTCATGCTGCTTTGAAATGCAAAGCTCTCATATAATGGTATATTACTTCTGGCAGTAAGTAGTAGGTGTATTTTTTGCTTTGTTTTGTTTTTTAAATCAAGAAATAAATTTAGATTAATAAATCTAAAATGGCCAATAGTCTTCTGAAGGCAAAGGGTTACAAATTCTCAAGTATGATGTGGATTTACAGGTGGTTTAAAAAATAAACTATTTATTCAGCAGTTCAACACATTAATCAAATCTAAGGTCTTGCTGTTGAATATAGTAATTTTAAAAGTTAAATACACCTTATAACCCTTTTATTCTCATTCCTAGTTGGATATCTGTTTCTGAGTCAAGAGGTTTGTTATTAGATCATGCAGAATTACAAATTTTGTAGGTTACATAATTTCTGACTCTGTAGTATTGAGACATCAGTCTTTGGGTTACTGACATTTTAAACTTGGTAGCAGTTTTTAGACTTTTGTCTGTTTTGTGAAACTCAGTCATTATTGTTCGAGCCACTTGGACAAAAAAGCAGGTCTGTCTGTCTGTTCTGGAAGGCATTTCATCCCAGCTGGTCTGTCTATAGTTGGTTTCTGCTAGATCTCCCAGTAATTAGCAATTCGGCCTTCGTGAAAGGCTTTTACAGCCTTTAATGTGTGAGAGGTGAGCCTTTAATGTGAGAGGAGGTGTTCTAACCAGTCAGTAAATCATTGGTCCTTTCCCACTGTTTGGCCTAATAAATAGAATATGGTAGATGCCACACACTTGTTCCCTGACTACTTAATGTTCTATTTTTATCTCCTCTGATTCCTATTGGAGATTTTTTTTAGCAAGCTGACCAACTTCCTGACAGAACTTAATGGCACAAATTACACAACAGATATTTTGTCTTTAAAGATGGAAATACTAATAAATAAATAAATAAGGAAACTTCATATGCCAAACAAACAAAACAACCAAAAAACCCTCCAAATCACAACAAACATTCTCCCCATTACTCCATGTCAACAACCCTCAAAAAACAATTATTTTTTGCCTTTTCATGGATATTGAGTAGATGTGCAAAGGAAATTTGATATGCATAGCCGTTCACGTAATCCCTACCTAAAGTTAAAAGTTTAGCTTTCCTACCCAGAGAGTGGATAAAGCAAACAGAACAGTATCTTTGGCACTTTATGACAATGATAATTCATCTCCCTCATACTGTGAAGATATATTTTTGATAGAGAAGCAGATTCCATAGGTTGTGAATGGTGCTTTCCTAAAGGCACCTTTTGGAGAATGGTTAAAAACACCTACTGAATGCTCAGGCATCTATGGATTGTAATGTGAACATTTTTTTAGCGTGATAAAAGGCAAGGTTTGTAAGGGAAATTTATAGCTTTTATCTCACTGCACCTTTATATTGATGGAAAAACAGCATGATGATGATGATGAGCATGCTAAGCTCATCATCAGGAGAAAATTATGCTCTAAAATAGGATTTGCAAAAGTAAATTTGATATGAGCAAGTTGACAGAAATGTGAAGGAAAATTATATGTTTAAAGGAATTCAGGTACACAGAATTTTTATATTATTTACAAATATAACATTTGTAATTTTTAGTTTTTATTACATCTAAATTTAATTTTATAGCATGTGGTTTACATCTAATATAAACATAGTAGCACACCGGTGAAAATATCTACTAAGGACATAGAAATGAGTCATTAAAAAAAGTGACAATTACATTGGGATGCAAGCCCTTCACGTTCCGAGGTCTAAGTCAGTCTGAATTTCAGTGCAGTGTAGCTGACACAATGGGCCATATTTTTTCCATTAGATATATAATGCTAGAAAACCTCTTGACGTCAATGAAAGTTTTGTATATGCCTATGAAGGGAGAATTTGTCCTGCTGTGGTTTTCTATATTATTATGCATTTTCCAACAATAATAAAGGGCAGCCTCTGTTTGTCTTTCAAAGTACAACTTTGCCACCCGGATTTCAAAGGCTTTGGCTGTGTTGTTACTCAGTGTGGAACCTGGGATAGAGAAGGAAAGATTCACATGTGCACAATAGAGCTACATTTTTCCTATAAAAAATTGCTGTTCACATGCTGGGGGTCGGGTGAGGAGGGACAGGATATGTCAATCCAGTAGTTAAGAATCTTTTTCACATAAATATATGACACCACATCACAAGTGGTGTCAGATATCCTCACATCACAAGTATTTGAGAAATTATGGGATACGCTAGCCCATACCACTTGAAGTGAAAGGAAGATGGCAAATATATTGACCATATACTCATCAATGGAGAAGTTACTTTACAGAGACTGTGACTGCAGATCCATTAAAGCTTATTAGTTTGAGTGTAAAGTCATTGTTTTAAGATTTCCTGCTTTACAGTCTGTCAAAATAAGCTGTAAAGCATGTGTACTGTATATAATTACCTCTTCTGGTCTCATTCCATACACCAGAGTTTAGAAGGCATTCAGATTTACAATTTTGTTTAATTAAAGTGTTATTATTAGCCTACTAATATAGTCATTCATTCATCATGTAACTAAATTCCAAGATGTTTTACATGCACATTTTTAATCAGTTATGTTGTATGATTTTGTAGATCTTATCCTTTTTTCTTAATGGGTATAAGAAAACATTTATTTTTGTCATATACCTTCTCCTCTTATGATCTGAGTACAGATCAGTATGTTGGACTAACTGAAGCGTTTAGAAAACAATGTGAGTTCAGAAGAAAAATTTCTTTTCTTCTTACAAAGATAAAATTAGAAGTTTACATCATATTTTGATCAATGAATTGGAATACAACAGAACAAAAAAAAAGATATAACTAAAGTTTTCATTACAAAATATGTACTTGAGCTAAGAAAAATTATAGAGTGTATATTGCATTTTTGAGCAAAATGGCAAATGCTGGAAAGCAGAACATGTATTTTGTTTTGTTTGTGGAGTGTAAGAGGTTTAAGCCATGAAATTATGGAAATATATTTTTTCCAGTGATGGTTGCTTCCACAATTACATCTTCTTATTCCTTTCATTTAAACCTGTATATATCAATAGGACCACATATCTCCTTGTTTTCAAGTCAGTTTTCAAGTCTAAGTATATTTTCTATAGATATAACTGAACTGTGGAACTGAAGAGCACAAGATTTCCTGCAGATAAGAAACACAAATAAGTCAAATAATGAGTAGGTAAGCCATGGAATAAAACTTCTACATGAAGGCTATCCAAATATTTCTAAATAACTATTATCTCAGAAAGATTAACAGTTCAGATTGTCAGAAAATAAACCAGTGACAGTTATTCATAATATCCTTTCTTGTTCATAAAAATATACTCTTGACTACTGTTATAGCTACCATTTTCAAATTTGATTGCATTTTGATCTCACATGTTGCTGGACATGTATGAGCTGTAGAGGGTTGCTCTTAAGCCTGGAGCATTGGTTAAGTAAGCAGCCATCTTCATTTTTAATCCCATTGCGTTGGAAACTTTCAGAAAGCAATGAAGTATTTAAAGGTGTTTGCAAGCAACACAATGATGAAAAGAAGACTGTATTATGAGAATAAAATCAAAAATAACATATCTATTTAATCCACTACATAATAATATAAAATCCTTATATTATGGGATTCTCTGAGCTTTGAGACAGGCAGTGGAGAAACAACTCCAGTGAGAACGTTGAGTTTTTATCTTACTGACGCCCATACCTAATTAACATGCACATTCTTCTCTATTTCTGCCCTTGTTTGCTCTGTGTAAACAACTTGGTATAGCTGGTTTCCCCTTGTGTTCAAACAAGCGAAAACCTTTGATACTATAAAGAAAATTAGTAACACGTGAGAGACCATGTTTAACAATGTTGGGACAAAACAGGCATTTGCTTTAAAGTATTTGTCCTCTAATCTTCTTTAATTCCTAACAGATAATAACTGTTGTCTGTCAGCAGAACTCACATATATCAATTTCTCTGAAGCCCCATGTAGTAAGAATACACATGAAAATAAACACTTTAGTAATTTTCATCATATACACTATGAAGTGTGAGGGAACATACGAAATTATTGAGATTTACATAGGCACATTTAGCTTCCTTTTCATATTTACTTGAACTGCACAAGAAAAATTGAATTGGATTATCTCACTCTAAAGGATAAACTATTATCAGAATACATATGTGCTGTGATCAAATGCAGTTAACGTGTTTGTGGTGTAAAAAGAGATTGCAATTTACAATCCTCTTTATAGATTTCAAGTTTGGATTATTCAAATTGTGTCTTTCCATGTGCTTTGTCACTATTGCCTGTGCTTTTTTCATTTTTTTTTCACAGACACAAAGAAGGTGTAGGGTTTGAGGGGTTTTTGAGGTATTCTAAACAAGTTTCTATCTATTCCAAAAAGTCATATAAAAGGCAAATATTCTCTTCAGATTTAAATTTCCCTTAAGAGCCACTTCTTTTGTATTCTCAATATAGAAAATATTCATTCAACTTTTCTCCCAATGAATACCTTTATTTTTCTATTGTTAAAATAAAAGAGGCCTGATAAAACAGATTAGATCATTCATAGCCAATTTAAGTTGGAAATCTCAGTCACTGTGACACCAGTATGTTTGTTTCCAGAAACAGAGGTTTCTACTGAAGATTGTTAACAAGGGTTTAGGAGTTGTTCCTAGCTGTTGAGCTCTGCTAAAAAAATGAAGTCAAATCACATCATCATGCATTCTAAAAAGACACTTAAAGACTAGTATTTCAACCTAATTCAATGTACTAAGGAATGACACAGAAACTCAACACAAAATCAGCTTTAAGATGGCCTTTCATTTTAAGATGCCATTTCATAGATAATATCATTTTAAGATACCATTTCATTTTCATTTTATGATATCATTTCATAGATCTTACTTGGTAAGAATCAAGCATTGGGAAGGAGAGCTGCTCAAAAAAATCATTTGCTTATCAACTTATTTTGAATAACTCTAAAGAAAATAATTAAGTGCAAAAAAAAAAAAAAAAAAGCCTGCTTTGTAGATAGTTTTCTGGAGACTTTCTGAGCTGCTTGTGCCAAACTTTGACACCCAAATACCACTTCAATTGGACTATAGAACTGAAGCTTCTAGTACATACCAGAAAATGATTTGCAGTAATTTAGCCACAGTTCAGTAAGTGGCTGTGAGTGGCATTGTGACTTTAACAAATTCAGCATACTTTGCAAAAAAATATGAGAATACTGGGTTTAGGTCTGAAATTCTACTGCATAGAAGTTTCCTACACACTCTTTGTTCTAAACAGTATACAATCATGTCCTCCCCCTCCCGCCCCCAGCAAAAATCCCCAAACTAACAAAAGAACAAACAACCCCTGCCCTAAACCCATTCAACCAACCAACCAACCAACCAACCAACCAAGTAATCAAGCAGGAAAACCCCAACTGAACAACAACAAAACCAAAACTGTTTTTTTCCAATTATTTACAGGAAAAATATTGAAACTATTACTGAATTTTAATAAAAGTGTGTGTGGTCAAAATTGACAGAAAAAAGACTGCTGGTGAGAGCATCAGTCTGATGGAAAGAATAAGAAATGTTTATCTAGTGTTTCTCCATCGGTAAACGAAGATACTTTCTACATAGAAATTTAGTGCTATTCTGTGTATGATAGCATGTGAGACAAGCATATGTTGTGGTTTGAAAATGAGATGGCATATTGCTCTAATATGTAACATAAGAGAACTTCATTTTGGCATGTGGAATGTTCAACTTTTCCTTACCAACAGACTTCTGTGAAATATTTCATAAGGTTTAACTTAAACATGCTTATTTATACAACACTGTTATACAACATTTATTTGGAAAATGCTATTTTCCAAAAATGCTTCCTAAATTAAAAAAGTACTGCAAATGCACCTGGGATCAGAAACCAATAGTCCAAACTATAGTGTTGTGAAGAGGAATCAACTTTTATGGAGAGAAATTGTCTACTTGCTTACTTAATTTCAAAAATACAACTCAACATTCTGACTGATAGAGACCTAAATATGAGGATTCTTAGCAAGAAAGCTGCTGGTTTTTTCTCCTTGTCTTTACATCTCTCTACCATGGGCACACTGCATGCCACATCAGAAACATGAGCAGACCGGGGTTTTAGCTTTGGATTTTTTTAGCTTTGGAATTTTTTAGCATTTTGATGAAAGTTCATTTGGGGTAAATTTTTTATTTTATGCTTTGCACTAGTATAAAAGCAGTTGAAGTCTTTCAAAAACAGGAGAAAAAAATAAAGATGTTCTGTGTTAACTAAGATATTAAATTAAAAATTAAACAGTTTGCTGCATGATACTTAGAAGACAAAATATTTTTGATGTGCTCTTGATATGAAAAACCAACTAAAAAATCATTAGATCTCTTTATCCTTTCACTTACCCACTTTTCTTCTGTCCCTTCCTACCATCTCTCTTCCCCTCATCTTTCTCTCTCTCCCCTTTCCTTCAGCTCCCCTTTTTGTTCCTGGAACATTCTGTTTCTCTTATGAGCTAACAAGTTTGCTGTGGCCTTGTGTCTAGTCCCCTTCCAGGCTTGCAGCTGTTTTGGCAACAGAAGAAATATCCCCATAACAAATCAAATAAAAGCCCATTCTGTGAAGAGGAATTGAAAACAGCAGGCCTCAAAGAGGACTGCACATGAGATGCCTTGTTCTGGCTTTCAACACGACTCAAATCAGAAACACATTACCATAATCTGAAACAGACCACTGCTAACACAAGACAGATGGTGGGTAATAACCCATGCATCATTAATAAATAAATTCCAGCATTAAAGGCTTTACAAAGTATGACAACATTATCTGGGCAAAATTACTGCCCCTTTTCCACCCCCAGCATTATTTCACTCTCTTGTGGGTCTCTTTCACTCCCTCTTTCTCCCTTTTAAAGTGATTGTTCTTTTGAAGGAAATTAAACATGGTGCAAGTTTTAATCACATGAAAGCTATCTTAGTGTATAAGTCTGAAACTCCATAAGGGAAAAATAAAATAGCTGCCAAAGTGTAATTGCTCCCATGTACTTCTATTGGATCAGCAAATGATGATTTACTGCATTGCACTCCACTAGAAGTCTTTGCCCTTTCTCATATTCTACTATTTTTTCACTACAAATTTCAGGCAAGAATTTTGCATTGTGTTTTCTACTAAATTGTAGAATATATGTATAATTTCTCAGCTTTCCTTCTACAAAATGTGCCATCTGCCTTCTCCCTTTTCTTTCTCACTTATTTCAGAGATAATTTTGGGTACAATATACACCTTTAACAAATGTTGGAGAGTATTTATAATATAAGATGGACCTACCACAACATTTTTTGCCTGACGAACATGAGTATCACTTGAAAAGGAAAGAGCAGATGGGATGAAAGTTTTACAGTTTGTTTCACAGTTATAAGTACAGAGCTCAAATCCCAAGTGAATTTTGAAATCTGTGTTTCCAGAGCTCATAGTGTTGCACTTACAACAGGGCTGCAAGCCTGTCATAAGCACTGAAGAAGACCTGAAAGTCCTTTTGTGTCTGTGTGGTAGGTTAATCTTTACTAGACACCAGATGCACAACAAACCATTCTTATCACTTCACCTCTTCCAAGGACAGTGGGAGAAAATACAATTAAAAGATCATGAGTTGAGATAAGATCACTCATGATTACACAGAATCACAGAGTATTCTAAGTTGGAAGGGACCCACAAGGATCATCAAGACCAAAGCATAAGTGAATGGCCTATATGGTGATTGAACCAGCAGCCTTGGTGATGTTAGCACCATGCTCTAACCAACTGAGCTAATCTCAGGGTCACAGGCAAAATGGCTTTGGCTAGAGGAAATGAATTTAATTTATCACAAATTTACTATAGTAGAGGGGGAAGGTGAGAAATAAGAACAAAAGTAAAAACATCTTACCTCAACCCCTTCTCACAGGCTCAATTTCACTTCTAACTCTTCTACCCTTTGCTCCTTACTTGAGTGTCCCAGAGGGATGGGAAATTTATCTTGATATCAGTTCATATCCCTTCATCTCTGTCTCTTTTTCATTCTCATTCTCTTTCTCTGCTCGAGCACCTAAGCCCCTCCCGAGGGAGAAAGCTCTCCATGAGCTTTTCCTGTGTGAGTCTTTTCTGGGAGCTACAGTTCTTCAAGAACTGCTTCAGCATGGATTCTTTTCATGGGGTACAGTTCTTCAGGAACACACTGCTTCCATATGGGTCCCCCATGAGATCATTAATCCTGACAGTCAATCAAGAGGTGCTCCCCTCCATGGGCTGCAGCTCTGGTCAGGCATCAGTCCCTGTGTGGGTTCCCCCAGGCTGCAGTTTTCTTCAGGACATACCCTGCTGTAGCAGGGACCTCCATGTGCCCCAGGAGAATTTCTACTGTGGTGCCTAGAGCACCTCCTTCCCCTCCTTTTCCACTGACCCTGGTGTCTAGAGAGCTGTTTCTCTGAAAAATTTTCATTCTTTTATTCCAACTGCTGTTTCACAGTTGATTTTTTATACTTTCTTAAATACATTATCACAGAGTGACTACAGACCTCACAGAGGGGTTCAGTTTTGGCCAGTAGTGGGACAATCTTGGAGCTGGCTGGCAGTAGCTCTGTGTAGGCTGGGGGCAACTGCTGGTGTCTTACAGAAGCATCTCTTGCAGTCCCTTTCTGCTGCCAAAACCAGCCAGCAAACTCAGTAAAATATAAAAACTACTATGACTATCTGTGAATGGAATATATTTTACTCTAAACATTATCTTGATTTCTGGATTTTTCTGTTGCTTGCTTTGGCAATTCACTAATGAAAAAATGCCTGTGAACAGCACTGAGCAGGCACCATAGCTGGGAGTAGTGGGTTAGCTAAGATTCTACTCAAATAAATTCCAGTATGAATATTTAAATTTGGAATTTCAAAGGTCAGTAATGGTATCATATTTATTCACAGGTTCTTTTTTTTATTTTTTTTGTATGAAAGTTGCTTTAACAGTTAGATATAGCTATCTCAGAAACCTTCCTTACACAGGAGTAATAAATAGAGTCCAAAAATCAGCAAGAGCAACCCCTAGATTCTAAGGACTCTGATGAACAGGTCTGAGACAAATATGTAGTGACCTCTCACTTCTTGGCACAGTTCAAGTCGGAAGGAAGGAAGGAAGGAAGGAAGGAAGGAAGGAAGGAAGGAAGGAAGGAAGGAAGGAAGGAAGGAAGGAAGGAAGGAAGGAAGGAAGGAAGGAAGGAAGGAAGGAAGGAAGGAAGGAAGGAAGGAAGGAAGGAAGGAAGGAAGGAAGGAAGGAAGGAAGGAAGGAAGGAAGGAAGGAAGGAAGGAAGGAAGGAAGGAAGGAAGGAAGGAAGGAAGGAAGGAAGGAAGGAAGGAAGGAAGGAAGGAAGGAAGGAAGGAAGGAAGGAAGGAAGGAAGGAAGGAAAAGGAAGGAAGGAAAAGGAAGGAAGGAAGGAAGGAAGGAAAAGGAAGGGAGGAAGGAAGGGAGGAAGGAAGGGAGGAAGGAAGGGAGGAAGGAAGGGAGGAAGGAAGGGAGGAAGGAAGGGAGGAAGGAAGGGAGGGAGGAAGGGAGGAAGGGAGGAAGGGAGGAAGGGAGGAAGGGAGGGAGGAAGGGAGGGAGGAAGGGAGGAAGGGAGGAAGGGAGGAAGGGAGGAAGGGAGGAAGGGAGGAAGGGAGGAAGGGAGGAAGGGAGGAAGGGAGGAAGGGAGGAAGGGAGGAAGGGAGGAAGGGAGGAAGGGAGGAAGGGAGGAAGGGAGGAAGGAAGGAAGGAAGGAAGGAAGGAAGGAAGGAAGGAAGGAAGGAAGGAAGGAAGGAAGGAAGGAAGGAGGAGTGCCCTCTGCCCTCTGCAGCAGTCCAGGCAGCACTGTTGCCCATGAGATGGACTCACACTGGAGAAGTTCATGGAGAACTGTGTCCCATGGGAAGACCCCTACAGTGGAGCAGGGGATGGGCTCCTCTCCCTGAGCAATGGGCATAATAACATGTTATGAACTGACCCTAATAATAATAATAATCCCTATTCCTTGTCTCTCTGTGCTATTGCCTTGGAGGAGGTAGAGCTGGAAGGGAGGCAGGTGTTTTGAAGGTCTGATTTTGCTTTTCGTTATCTTGTTCTGATTTTCTTATTAACAAATTCAATTAATATCTTTAATTCTAGGTATTTTTGCCCACTACAGTATTTGGTGACTGATCTCATCTGGTCCTTATCTTAACTCATGAATCCTTCATTTTATTTTCTCTCCCCTGTACAGCTGCAGAGGGGACTGATACAAAGGCTTTGGTGGATGCCTGGCATGTAGCCAGGGTCAGCCCACTACAGACTCTTAGGAAATTCAGAAAACAGAACAATGTCCTTTCCTAAAAATATTTATGCCCCCTTAAAAAAAAAGGTCACTCTCCAGACCAAATCAAAACATAATGGTTCAAAACTTGAAACTCTTCAGCTCTGTGATATTTATATCATTACAGTAAATAATGCAGACATTACTTAAAATACTACTTTCAAAGAACTCACTGAAAAATATTCACATTTATGTAAGCAAACATTCTCTAAATTTTTTAAAGAGAATTTCATTACCCTGTTAGAATGACAGAAAAGACATTTAGAACAGTTTTCAATATCTTTCAAAATACAGATGTTTTAAATGTAACACTGCAAAGAACTAAAATAGAAGAAAACAATTTTTGATGTCAGCAGGCATTGTATATACTAAAAATTTCTGGTAGGACTTCACGAGAGCTCCAAGAGTCCCTGAGGGTCTGACAGCCTCCTGTGAGAAAGTACATTAACAGCTCTTTTATCTCACAATATAGAATTTCACTACAAGAATATTTTTAGACATAACATCACCTGAAGGAAGGAACCTGAATGGCTGTAAAGTTGGGCAGAGACAAACCTTATGAGGCTCAACAAGGGCACGTGCCAGGTCCTGCACCTGGGCAGGAACAGCCCCAAGTGCCAGCACAGGCTGGGGCTGACCTCCTACAGAGCAGCTCTGTGGAAAAGGACCTGGGACTGCTGGTGGATCACAAGCTGTCCATGAGCCATCAGAGCCCCTGTGGCCAGGAGGGCCAATGTCATCCTGGGGCGCATTGGGAAGAGTGGGGCCGGCAGGTCGAGGGAGGTGATCCTCCCCCTCTACTCAGCCCTAGTGAGGCCACACCTGGAGTGCTGTGTCCAGTTCTGGGCTCCTCAGCACAAGGGAGACAAGGAGCTACTGGAGAGGGTCCAGTGGAGAGCCACAAGGATGATCAGGGGTCTGGAGCTTCTCTCTCATGAGGAGAGACTCTGGGAGCTGGGACTGTTTGGTCTGGGGAAGACTGAGAGGGGATCTCATCAGTACGTAGAAATATCTCAAAGGCAGGTGATGCCAAAAGTAGGGTGCCAGACTTTTCAGTGGTGCCCAGTGACAGGACAAGAAGCAATGACCATAAAATAAAGCACAAGGAGTTCCACATCAACATGAGGAAGAATTTCTTTACACTGAGGGTGGCAGAGCACTGGCACAGGCTGCTGGGGAAGGTCATGGACTCTCCCTGTCTGGAGACATTCAAAACCCACCTGGACACGTTCCTGTGTAACCTCCACCAGGCAATCCTGCCTTGGCATGGGTGTTGGACGGGATGATCTCCAGAAGTCCCTTCCAACCCTAACAATTCTGTAATTCTGTGATTTTTGGTAGTAGCTGAGTAATGGCAACCAGGATTGTCAATATGTATCGTAAATTTCTGGACATGAGAAGAAAATTATTGCTTTCACAAATGTGGATGCAAATGTCAGAAATTAAATGGACTCATCTATTAATGCTTTGCCTTTATTTATGTTCATGCAAAGTAATTTTAGATCTCTCTAAGGCAGTAATCAGCATAAAACAATCTACCTAAGCAATAATATAAGTGGAAATGTGATGCAGTGGATAAGTGATTGTAAAATAAACCAAGATTTGCCTAAAAGTGGTCATTTTTATGGATTTTTTTTTTTTTCTTAGGTATTTCAGTGCTTAATGCCGGCTTCATAACAGTGACTTAGTTCAACATATGAAACATATGTCAAGATCCTTCAATGAATTATATTTATATTATAGACTGTATTATATTATAGACTGTACTGGGCCAGCTGAGGACCTTTCACATGACTTTGTTCCTTTTCCAGTTTCACTTACTTTTCTTGAGTGATGCAGAGGATTCAGGGGGCCTCCTCCTCTGGGGAGAGATTACATGAGTGTGATTGGTCTATCTGTGCCTAATTAACTAGTGAGCATTTTCTGACATTATGCAGAATATCTAACATTGTTCATAAGAAGTAGCACAATAAAGCTGTTCTTATTGCATTATACAGCCTTGCTAGGTGCAAGCTATGGTTCAACAGAATGAATTTCCATTTGTATGAGTGCCTCTTATTTTCTAAGACAAATCCTTCCCAGCAGATTTTAAAACTAGAGTCAGTACCACTACATGTGCCAATGCTCAGAAATCATTTTTAGGATGTTAGGTTCTGCTTCATAGATATGAAAGGCCAATGTCTAGAATATCACTTCCGAGTATGAAATTCAGAATTTTTAGTATTAAATATTGGGGCACTCACACTTAAAATGAGAAACAAAACCAAATAATTTTACTAATAGTATCAAAATGTTATCAATCAACATAATGACACACAAGTAAGTACCATTTTTCTATTAATGAGAAGAGGTACACTGTTCAAAAACAAAAATCAAGTGTTTTAGTTTCAAATCCTAAAATATTGAAATAATTTTTTTTTCTTGTAACATTAAATTTCTATACAAAAGGAATGCATGAAGTACAGACTCATTTAAGTTGAACAGAAGCAAGAATATTAAAAAAGTAGCAGTATAAAATGTAATTTTAAATTTACACAGAAGCTTCATAATATTAATAGCATACGCATTTTTTGCTGTTGAGCAAATTTTGCATTATATTCTTATCACTGGCTCAGTTTTCAGTACTTATGTGCTTACAAATGCCTGTCAGCCATTTGCTGCTTATGGAAACAAACTGATATTTTTATTTCAAAAGCTACAAATAAATTAAAGGTATAAAAGAAAGATAAGGGAAAACATAACTACAATTATCAGCTGGTATGCTGAACAAATAAATGTTGTTGTTGAAAAGAACAACATATCTTTTCTTCTAAAAGTTAACTGAAATTATACCTCAATTAATTTCAAGAATAATGGAAGCTTGGACTAAATAATGTTTAAAGGAGTCTAATTAATGGACTAATTAATGTTTAAATGTTTATATTGCAATTCACAGGGCTTTGGGGAATTTACCTCTGAATGTTAAATGGCTAGCTGAAGCAATCTATGAACCATTACCAAATGTCTCTAGTAAGCTGTGGATCATGTTGAGGCCTCAGAAGAGCAGTGAAGGTCAAATGCAGTGCCTATCATCAAAAAAAGGGAGAAGGAATACCTAAGGATCTGTAAACTGTTTAGTCTGGCTTTAATACTGGAAAGCTACTGAAACAAATTATTGATCAATTTGTACATTCTTGGAAGATAATCAGGTGATAAGGTATGGTCAGCAGTAATTTGTGAAGAACTAATGGTGTCAAACCAATTTCATTTTCCTTTCCTTCTGTGTACTGGCTTTGAGATTAAGGAACAGTCAGCAGAAATGCTGTTGCCTGTCTGTATTTTACTTTTGAATGCACCACATCTTTTATAAGCAAACTAAGCAATTATGGCTTAGATATTACTACTTTTAGAGAGGTCACAGCTGGTTAAAACCTCAAAAGATTGTTGTTTGCTTTCAAACATGATTGGGTAAGAATTTTTCTTTATTTTATTTAGTACTTTTCTCAGTATTATTTTTTATTTAAGCTAAACATATAATTGATGGAGTAATAATAAATCAGTGAAAGTTTACATATGACATTCAGGACTGTGAGATAGCAGGCCCTTTATAGTACAGAATTAAAAGTGAAATCAATTGATTTTGATAAATAAACTAAAATAATAGAAATAAATTCAAAAGAGATAAGAATAATGTGTTAGATTTAGAAAAAAAAATTCCACTTGAAAAGTAACTGCTTATAAAGCAGTAATGCAGAAATAATGTAGGCATTTTTTGCACTGTGGTAAAGGCTGAATGTAGATTGACAACAAGATTATGTTAAAAGACAAGATACTGGATATCAATTTTTCATTACAGAAATGCTAAGATGGAAGAGGTAGTTATTCTCATGTTGACAGTCATGATGTCTATGACCTGGTACAGTATACACAATATAGGCCACACAGATTAATACAGAGTTATGCTCAAGAGAAGGTAGACAAATATAAGTGATTTTATTACAGTGTATGTCAAAAATAAGAGAAAATTCAGTGTTATTACTTTGTGGAACAAGATTGTATAAGCAGTGTCACGATCTTCAATTATGTAAAACTTTGTTTTAAAGAGGATGATGATCAACTGATCATGGAAATCTACTGACACAGGGGAAAAAGTAATAAACAAAGGGGCTATGCTTTTTTAAGGACTATCTTCTTATTGGAATATTTTTAGAATGGAAAAGAATTATCTAAGTGCATTGACCTCCTGTCGTTGTAAAGATTTAAAAACATTGTAAGGATTAAGTAATATCTACCAGCTATGAAACAAGCAAAGATAAACCACCCTTACTTCAAGCATGGGCTTACACCAGCGCTTGTAAGGTTATTCTGAGATGTGGCAATCTGCAGTATGAATAATTATTCTAATCAGAGGTCAAAGTGGGGGCACTTTTTCTTCACTTTTGTCTCACATTTCAAAACATTCCAGCTCACTATCTCCTTTGCCCATATTCCAACCACTTTCTGAATACTTCTTTATGAAATATGCAAAATATCTTAGACCATTTCTCTTTTCAGCAACTTCCAGGAGTTCTTTACTCCTGGTAAAATGAGAATTTCTCCCTGTATTGCCAGGATTTTTTCATCTCTGTGAAAAGACAGGAAATTTCGATGGGTATATTCTACTACAAGTAAACATATTTTAAGAAAGTGTCCCAAAAAGTCCAAAGCACTTTCTCTGTAGTACAGGGAAGTTATATACTGAGTATATGAGACTGTAGCTCAGAGCACTGAAATAGTGATCTCAAACTTCATAATTTCTTGAGAAGACTGAGAAGAAGGAATCACTAACTACAACCCATAGTGTCAGGAAAAAAAAAAAAAAAGAGACAAAGGGAAGGGCCATGTTAGTTGGAAGAGTGATTTTTTTCTTATCTTGGTACACATTAACGTTCATCAATACAAAGGATTTGGGTTTTTGTTCCCAAGTGTCTGAACTGGAATGTGCATATATTAGCAGGGTTTTTTTTCAGTATTTACTGATACATCAACATATGCAGTTGCAGAAACATCAAGAAATGTTTATTACTCAACCTTTCTTACATAGGTTTTCTTTGTTTTTCTAGCAAGATTATGTTAACAATATTCAGAGGTAACATCAAATTGTTAAACAAAATTAGGATTTCCATCAATTTCAGGCACGTGGCTGCTCTTTACTTTTGTCTGCCCTGGTCAGCTCACGAATGCCCGGCTTGGGCTTCTCAGCTTTTCGTCGGGGCCAGGGCTCGCCGCAGTTTCCGGGCGCTTTTGCTGTCGCGCTCTGGGGTGGGCTGTTGGCCGCGCTTTGCCGTCGGCGCGAGGGAAGAAACAAAGAGGCAGGGAATTCGTCCAAATCCGTCCGCGTGGCGGCTGGATGCTTTATTGGCTGCGAGAGCTGCGATGGAAAGGCTGCAGCCGCTCCCAGCTTCGCACGGACGCAAATGGCCTCGAGCATGCCGAGGAGTGGGATCAAATAGGGAAGGGACAGGGCGGACGGGGAGCCCTCCCGCCCAATGGGTACAGACATCGTGGTGATGACGTGTACTACAGCGACCAGTGGGAACACGGCACGAGACTATGGGGTGAGTGGGACGGCGAGAACGGGGAGACGGGCACGGAAGCCACAGGAGTAGGGGAAAACCCGGGGGATGCACGAGGGTACAAAGAACTGGAAAACTAACAAAGAAAAAACCTATTATGTGAACCCAAACCTGGGATGCAACACAGGCAGGTTTTTTTTTTTCCCTTACTTATTCCCTTCATTTATTTACACATAATTCCTAGTCCTTATGTATATTTAAGAACCAGATTATGTATTTGGATTAATTGATCAACCAATCAGTTTTCTTATAAGAAATGCTTAGTTCCTATTAAAACATCACTCTCTTCAACTAAAGACCATAGTTAGCTCTACAGTGGGAGATTAAACACCCTTTTTGACTCTTTGGGAAAAAGGTCTAGCCCCTGTTTATTGGAAGGCATAATAAATAAGTTCTATTTATATTTCCACACAGTGTTGGATGAATATGTGAGATGCATTAATAGTGACTGATGATGGCGGGAATTCACTGAATGTTTTCCATTAAAAGATGGTCCATAAGTGACTGGTAGTTTGATGACATCTTTCACTGTGTTTTTATTCTACCAGTAAGAAATGGATTTTCCCTGAAGAGTAATTAATTGAGTTCATTTGTCTTGATCTCTCTGTACATGTATCATAGTACATATGTATAATGTCTATTGTACTATTCAAAATTTTGCCTGAAAGAAACACAAAATTTACCCATAAGAACAGCAAGCCAGGAAAAGCATTTGAGCATCAACTCAGATTTGGATAGTGTTTCTTGATGATTTGTTCCCTTAATTTTTCATGGTTTTTAGGAAGTAAATAACATTAAATTTCTGATATATGGGATCCAAATAATATGCTTATTTCCTGAAGATGTTACAATGTAAGAATACACTCAGGTACTCATAACTTTCTGTTCTAGAAGCACTTAAGAATGAAGGAGGATTGATTCAAGAAGGGATTTTTCCAGTCTTTTCCTATATATTTGACAATATTGTTAGGCCTTGACTTTGTGCAAAAAAAGATTAGAAATATGTCTTTACATTTTATTGCTAATACCATTATCCTGAAAGTAAGAAAGGAGCCTTGAAGTTAAGCATGTACATCAATCACCGCTGATGGGATAAGAAGAATGGAGACAAAGAATGAAGAATGAATGATTTGGATTATTTCAGGAAAAAGAGATAAAAAAACTAATAAAAAGAAAAATTGAGAGTCTCCCAATATCAGTATGCTATTTATTTGTTAGGAGGAATAGGGTTTCTGAGAAATTATTTCAAGTATATTTCAAGCACAAGTATATTGAAAGACTTGCTTAAAAGTGTTAGGTGGCAATACATTTCTATTTACTATTTGATGACCTTTACAGTAATGTCAAGCATATACAAACAAGAAGTTGGTTTATTCAAAAGAAAACACTATTAGTAAACACACCATAAGGAAGAAGGTATTTTTTAGAACACTTGGAAAAGAACTCATTTTTTTACCTCATATGTTTATGGCCTTAGATACATATTTTACAGAGAGATAATAGTATGTCCTATGAGCTCTCAGCTCAAGAACATAAATAAGAGACGAAATATGAATTAAGACCTCCTCTGATATTTTATGGTGAAATTCTGGTGGGATAAATTATTTATTTTTAAGAATAATAATGGAAATATAAAGACATCTTCCCTACTAATATACTCCTAATAAAGAGATGCAAACATAAAGGAAAGCAAATCTGATCAGAGTTTTAAATTATTATTTTAAAACTATAATTACAATAAGCTGTATAGTTATAGAACCATAACTAGTAGTGAAAGAGTACAAGTCCAGTGAGAGAAAGCATGTCCTTATTTTTAAGTTGTCAGGGAAAGTCTGTTGGTCATGCATAGTCCAAGTGCCACAGAAGTCTTTCATGGATAGACTCTAGACATAAATAAATAACATTTCCAAATCCTGCTGAATCAAGGGGATTCACTTGGACAAAATGCCTTTTAAAATGACTCTAGATTTCCACTCAGGGTCGAACTTCATCTGTAAGTGCTAATAATGTATCTTTTGTATATTGTCAAAATTGAAAGAGCAGATGGGTAAAATATCTCTTATTTGTAGCATATATTGAGGGACTAAGGAGTACAGGACTGAAATAAGTTACTGCTGCTTTTTTAACTTCCTTAACTGATCTGGACAGTTATATTTTGACTTCAAATAAAACTCTTGGCCTTTAACTTTTGTTAGGCACTTCAAGGTTTTCCTCATCTGTTTGTTTCTTCATTTAATAAAAGAGTATCCCCATGCTGAAGAGTCTGGCTATCCTCCCACACTTTTGGTGGGTTCTGCCTCTCACTTTCTGTTTCTCATTTCCTGTCCAATTCAATGCAAACCTGATTAGCATTGTTATTTTACAATTTAAATGACAAAGTCTAAATCTCCTAAAGGACTAAATTATTGCTGTTTTCCCTCCTTTTAATTTTTCCTTTGAACAAAGCTTTCTAAAATTGTACTGGTTATAATTCAGGGATACAAATCTCACTCTGGTGCATATAATAAAGCCCCTACTGGACATGTGATCTCATTCTTTTTTGTTAAGATATGAGAAGAACCAGGGAGACCATGAAAAAAATGCTCAGTTCTGTTGATTAACTTATTATTTAAATCAAAATATTTAATTCCATGTGTTATACTGTTGCAAATATCAAACACTTATAACTTTTTAAAAGTGTGGACTTTTTTAGACCCTTGAAAACCTTAAAAGAGAAAACATTTATTTAACAATAAGCATAGAGGATTTTGAAAGTTTCCTTTTTGAAATCCACTCCTTTTCATCCACAGAGAGAAAGCTTCATGGGATGATCTTTTCAGACAAAAAAGCAGATGCTAAGTAAGTTCACTGAAAATTAAAAAGAAGATTAAGAATAATTATTTCCATTATCATAACACTTACTCAAAAATTCCCTGAAATTCTGTATAATATTTATTATTCTGATGTCTGCATGGGACATAACTGAACTGCAAAGCATTTAGTTGTGAGGAAAGAAAAGTATGTGGCAAGAAGGCATGTTCAATTTGCTGACAATAAAATAATATTGAAAAGTAATGACATTGAAAATTAAGACTGTTATCATATAGAGACTGCTATCAAAGTGCAACTTTCTACAAATTTGTGTTGCTTATTTGGGATTTATACAGTATATACACTACTGGAAGGCAACTGCTTATGGGTCACTTCAAGCAATTATGAATTTTCATGTTCACAAGTGTGAACAAGTATAAGATCTGTACATCCTATAGGTGCTTTCAAATATGAAATGGTTATTTAGGTTTTCTTGAGGAGAAAATTATATGGTGAAGTGCATTGGTTTGCATCTGAAGTAAATGAACTTTTAAAATTAATTTTAAAGATATTAAAGAGAGAGCTTTAATGCCTTTAGTGCTTGTGAACTGAAGATTTATTTTCTGGAGGTTAGCGATCTGTGAGATTTGACTTAAACGAAAATGTGAAATCTGATATATATTATATAATGCAACCTTTCTGTGCTTCTAACCAACAATTCCTTTAGTTACTAATCCCGAGTATTTCAAATACATGCCTAAATTCACAGTGGTGCTTTTTTATCTTAATATGCAATATTACAGAGTCACAGTACACTTAGAGTTGTGGTGTGTCAATTTAGCAGTCACATTTAACAGCCAAAGAAAACCCAACTTCAAAAACATAATTATTAAAGGTATAAAGCTGTTATTACAACCTGGAAAATTCGACCAGATTTTCTTCTGTGACAACATTAGACTATTTTCAGAACTGTGTTTTTATGGACTAATAACGATAATTGAATTTAAATAAACAGGAATGCACTATTGTTTTTTCTCTTGCTCTTCTCTTGTTTTAAAAGTGGAAAATTAAACTAAAAGTAAAATAAATTAACAAAGTTTATTTCTCTATGAAAAGAAACCCAAACACATCTGAGATTACAGTCAACTGCATAACTTTATATCTTATATGAACCAAGAAAACAAAGACTTGGTGAGCCTTAGCAAAAGCTTTTAGGATCTTAGCACCTTAGCTCTGTTTCTGTACGATGAGTTTAACATTTATGTAAAAAACATTAATAACAGCAAGAACATATCTGAAAGACCAGATGGGCAATAAAGTTTTTTCCTAATTTGGTAGCCACCGGTGGGCTGAATAAGAACATTTTATAATGTTTTCCTCTAATTGAATAAAAAATAAATCCCAAGCTACCATCCCTAGCGCTGTAAGTAATAATACAATGTTTTTGATCTTTGCTATTGGGCTAGCACATGTTTATCAAGTGACAGAATTCAGCCTTTTGGTAGCATATAAATAAGACTTTATTCTCCATGCTCTTTCTTTAACATCTTAAATATGTGATAGCAAAGCTAAAGAACAGAAGAAGGTTCACATAAATTTTGAACAAAGACACCACATCATTTGTGATTTAAGTATTAAATGGGAATAAATTATATTGTTCATTGCAGTTACCAAAACTAGAGTTTAATATCTTCTTGAAAATTCAAGTGAAATTCAAGTAGATAAATGTCTTTTGATAGATAAGGGGAAATTTACAATGTAAACAAACAAAAAAATATAGTATAATTATTCACTGTGTCTGATGCAGTCAGACACTGTTTTTTTTTACTTTATGTGAAGCTACTCATTTTCACAACCAAATATGGCAGTGTGGCTTCAGGGAAACCTGTTTTGTGTTCTGCTTCATTGAACAGTTAGAAATTCTCTGCTACTGAGTGCTTATAGTTTAGATTGCTAACAAAAAAAAGAGAGTATGGAAATAATGGTAAATAATGACCAGTATTCCACCCACATCCACATATCTGGTTATTTTATCACTGAAGGAGTCAGGTTGGGCAGGTCGATTTTGCCCTTAGCTAATCTGTGCTGGCTATGCCAAATTTCGTTCCTCTCACTTGCCTGCTACAAAACATGACTTTCTCAGAGGTGAAACTGAGGTCCATAGTTTCACTTATTTCTTTTTTTGCCTATGTTTTTGTAGGTGAATTTAAAAATTGTCTTTCTCCAGATGCCAAGGGCCTTATTCAGTCTCCATGACATTTCAAACACAAAATGACCTAGAAAGCACATTGGCCTGTTACCTCAGCCCTCCTTGTACTACCCATCAGATCCCAGAGACCCATGAGGGGTGATGTCTTGCTAGCAATCTTTGACTCAGCCCTCACTCTTGCCTGGTAGCTTCCCTCCTCCTTGAGCCCTGTCACTAAACTGCAAAGCCTGTCACAGCTTGTCAGTGGGGCTGAGGCAAATAAGGCAGTAAATACTTCCATGTTCTCTCTCCATTGTCACTAAATCAACAACCTTCATTCAGCAGCAGCACTGACATTTTGCCTTTGTTTAGCTTTTTTGCTACTCACGTAGCAATGGAGATTCTTGTTGCCTATGATATGCCTCCAACTTCAGCTGAGTTTGACTTTCCTGAAGCCATCTTTTGCATCTGTGAAGGGCAAGGATTTTTGAATTCTTCTTTGGTAACCTGTCCCTGTTTCACCCCTTTTTGCTGCCTTTTCTCCCTTGGAGCTATGCTAGGAGTTTCCCATTTAGCCAAAGCAATTTTGATTTTCTGAGTATTGAGATAAACTGTTCTGGTTTGTCATTCAGAACTGTTTTCAGAAACTGGAATACCATCTTCAAGTTTCTGAATAAGCCAAAATCTGTTCTTGTGAAGCTCGGGTTCTATGCGCTCCTTTCTCACTCCTTTCAGGAGCTCAAAGACCATTACTTCATGATCACTGTAGCTGAGGATAGCAGTTATTACCACATGCCCATCCTGTGCCTCCTTGTTAGCAAACAGTAGATCCAGCTGTGTGTCCTCCCTGTTTAGTCCATCCAGTTTCTTAATGGGGAATTTCCCTCCAAAACTCTGCAGAAGTTTTGATTACTGATGTCCTGCCTCCTTCTAGGAGATGTCATGGCTCTGCAAGAGATGCCTTCTCAAACAGTTTAAAGAAGACTTTGTCCACTTCTTCACCTGAACTGGCTGGTCTGCGACTCACTCCCACCACATTGTTAGCTTCATCAGTCTGACCCTTTCACACAGGCTCTCCTCCACCTTCCAACTCTCCCACACATCTGACTGCTCATTTGCACACAAACCATCCCTCTCCTCCCTTCCATGTGTGTGCCTCCTGAAGGACTTATGTCTGTCCACCACTTCAGTCAAGTGAGCTGCCCTGCATCCTCTAAGAGATCCCAGGCATGTCACAGGTGTGTGACTGACTGACCTTGCTATTTATCAAAACAAAGGAAGTCTTTTATATTTCTTGAAATAAATGGGCTGAAACAAAAAATTTCATTATCATCCTTTTCTTATTATTACTGGATAAGTTTCACAATCAAGAAACACAAGAATGTGGGAGGTGCAAAAAAAAATACAAAATATATATAAAGTTATAAGAAAGGTAACCCATGATACTTGTGTCTTGATTTTTGATTAGTTACAGTTTAGATTAGAGATGCAGAAAGTTGTATCTGTTGCCAATTGTGTAAGTGGTAGCACAAAACAACCTATCAGGTAGGAAACCCATCATTTCCGTACATATCAGGCTTGGCATTTGCAACCACTGAGCTTGGATTCAAGGCATATGTAAATGGCTCTTGTTTGGTAGCAGCTCACAGTAATTTTTACAAGTGTTTCTGACTTCAAAGAGTACATGTGTGACTATTTACCTAAGGAATATTTCACTGTTTCTGGTGGGTACTCCCTAACATGCTGAGCAGTCCCATTCATGTTAGTCACATAGTCTTAACAGATGCACAAGGAAGTGCAGACATTTTAATTTTCACTTAGGAATTTTTCCACGAATGGTAATTTTTACTTTTCTATTCTTGTGAAAGTTTTGAAGCTTAATTTTTGGGAAAGTTTTCTGTTTTGAAGTTAATACTGTATGTGGTGGGTAAAATCCTGAAATTAAAATGGTGTTTCCTCAAATATAACTTTATCTCAGAATAAAAATGTGTTGTTCAGTATGGGATTTTTCCTCTGGTGATTAATGAAAAAAAGAAGAACCCAAAGATACATTTGCAACACAAGTAATTTTAATGTATTCTTGTTCTTATCCAGCTATGAATATTATGACAGTAATATTATTTTCTTAAATGGCTTCATGCATGTAAAAATTGTTCTGTATGTGAAAAAAAGCACATCGCTTGATTGCATGAATTTAATTAATTCCTCCTATAGTGGAAGTAAGAATTTGACAGCCCCAGTCTTTCAGCTATGAAATATTCAGTAAATTTAAATTACTCTAAATCTTCAAAATGCATAAAATATGCTGTCAGTAAGAAAATACAGTGCTAGTTGTACAAAGACTAATAGATGTAAATTTGCTCTAATTGACTGTACATGTCCTGTTCCTCAAAGGCAGGTAACTGGAACAGCCCAAAATTAATGTAACTTAAAGAAAGATAAGTATGTTCTGACTTTAGAAATTATCTCATTCAGACTTTATTGTGTTAACTTGTGACCATAACAGGAGTCAGAGGTAGAAGTGGAAAAAAAAATAACAGAACTTCTGTGAGCAATAGATCTTTACATAGATTCCCAGACAAGTGGGGAAAATTAGCTTGACTCAGATAGACCCTTTATTAGGAATAAAATGGCTGGGATGAAGGCTCATTGTGTTTTGCATCTGTCACCTAATAAAATTTTGTATCCCACAGGATTTTCATATGACCACATTCATCACTTCTCATCATTTTCAATACTGAATCCCTGGATACCCAAGCAAGAACTCACATTGCGACCTGAGTTCAACTCATATATTCCCTGAGGAAGGAGGAGGGTGTTTTGTTTTAGTCAATCAATTTAAAACCCGCTTATACTTTAAACAGCACAGGGGGAGGTTTTAGGTTTAACTGGTTTTATTACAGAAGCCATCCTGAGCATTCTGAGCAATACTCTGACTGTTAGAGTCGGGGGAACAAAATCAGGTCAATGGGAAATTGAATAATATAATAGAATATCCAGTGAAGTATTATGGGATAGAAGCTCAATAATGAAAACTTCAGTTATTTTCCACATTCTTTCAGCATTTGCCAAATAAAATAAAATAAAATAAAATAAAATAAAATAAAATAAAATAATGTATGCTCAGCCAAAACCAAAACTTTAGCCTTAACTAATACTATGGCACTTTCTAGATTGGACTTCAAAGTGCTTCATGAGTAAACCATACTATTTTTTAAATGAACCCCAGTGAAGAAGACAAATGCTAATATCTATGCTACATTGTACATTTTTAACACTCAGAACATATCCTATGAACTTGGCAGCAATTTGTTGAGGAAGGAATTAGTATAATTTCATTCTTTTCCTTTAGAGATAAAAAAGAATACTCAGTAATGTCTTACATTCACTAAATGGGAGATTTTGCTATGTAAAAAATATGGAAGAACTCTCTTTCAGAAAACAGTAATTTTAAACTTGTTTCAAGGAAAAAAAAACACTGAGTAGACCAGTCAAAAATATTTCCTGTAAGACTATTCATGAAGTGACTAATTTTAACCTAAGTATGTGCTACAGCACAGTGAGTGACTGAATTTTTTGTTCGATGCTACACTGAAAAATAAAGGTGCACAGACTGGGAAAGAAGAATGAACAACAAAGTAGTATGAATAAAACTGTTTCAGAGAAGCATAAACCGAAATTGTTCCTCCTTTCTAGAAATGTCATTAAATGCAAAATTTTACCTCTGAGTAAAAGGTTAAGACCTTTTATCAAGAGCATCTACTGCAGGGACATTTCAGTATGTGAGAGTACAGGTCTAGGCTTTCAAATTGGAAGACAAGATAAAAATTATTTTGAAACATCTTATTGCTCAGTAGTTGACTGACTTAAGGCTGTGTTTAATTTGCCCTCAGTGAAGCCATATTAACTATCTCTGAAAATCTCCCTGCTCTCCATATGCTTTGACATAACTTCAGGAGCATCTGTTCCATATGTTATCAGGCATTGAGGTGAGGCTGCCTGGTTGATAGTTCCTAGGGTCCTCCTTATTACTCTTTTTAAAAATGGGTGCCATATTTCTATTTTTTTGGTCACCAAGAACTTCACCTGACTGCCATGACTTTTCAAATATGGTGGTGAGTGGCTTGGCAACAGCATCAGCCAAATCTCTCAGGATGCATCTCACCAGATTCATTTCACCATAGACCTAAGTCTATTCAGGGTCCTCATGGGGTCATGAATCTGGTGTTCTTTTATTATGGAGAGGACTTGATTTTCAGGGATGTGTGAAGACTGAAAACTGAAGCAAAAACCAGCATGATCACTGCAACCCAGGCTGACAAGAACCTTGACCTCTCTAGTTAGCTTATGTGTGTTGGGAAGCAACAGATCCAGTAAGGGTTTGCGTCTGATTGGGATTCCACCTGCATTCCACCTTCAATGCACTCCAAGGGTTTTTGGGGCTGTTTACAGCTTTCTGTTCTATTTTTTTCCCAGAGAAGTGCCCAGACTGGGTACAGCCTGTGAGCATGATGCTTCCTGTAGTTGAACTTCACTGACAGACTATCCTTGATTGGGGTAAACACAAGCCACAAGGTTTCAGTTATTGTCTTGGCCTCTAATTTTCATCCATAAACTCTCAATCAGTTCCACACTGTTTTCCAAAGACAGCTTGGTGGAAACACTCACTATTTTTTACACATGGGACATCTCTTTCCCCTGCCCCTTCTTTGAGCCTCTGTGTTTTATCTGCTTATAAGCCATGAGTTGCAGCATTCCAGTTGTGTGTTTCATCCCACGAAGTTTAACTGATGGCAGCTAGGTAATAGCTTTCTAACTTCACAGAGGTTTCCCACTGTGCCAAAATCTTTCTCCTTGGATGAAAGTTGTTCATTATAGCCTAACTGTAATATATAAATATATTACAGCTGGTATTTGGTACTCCTCCGTGCCAAAGGTACCAACCTCCAAGGTACAGTCTCCCCTAATTGGGCATGCATTCTGTATTTTTTGACTGTATCCTTAAAAGCAAAGTGAGTGAATTCTACACCAATTGGTAACAGAGGTATGTATGACTAGAGTCACTCAATCTCCACCTAAACATGAAGAAGTTAGAATATAAATCAAGAAGTTAGAATATAAATCAAGAATGAGAAAGAAGTTAGGGAAGGCTCCATTTTAACAGATGGGATCAGTCAACAGGCTGAATCTGTCTTCTTCCCTGTAAGGACACCTGTTGGGTAAATACCCATACATGGTGAATATTTTACTGGGGTTTTGAGCTTGTCTGTATATTGCTGTGAATATGTTTTTGCAGTCAGATACTATCAATGACAACTGTCAAATGTTAACTTGTCACAATTTTATATTAATAAAGTATATAATTCTGGAAACACTTGGTGTTAGTCCTTCAAGGCTACTTGGCAGAGGGTAAAACATAAAGAGGAAGACCCCCTGAGGGTTCATAAACTGGGAAGACCTGCTGAGGGCTCTCCCTTGTGATGTTGTATTCCCCTAAGTCAGTTAAACCACCCCCCAGTCCAGCAGCATTGCTCAGTGAAGAGTCCCCTTAATTGGAGGCTGACAGACTGGTTAGGCACCAGGGTTTTGGCTTTCCTGAGGTCCTGACAGAAAATTAAATACTAAGGGCTAAGGAAATCTCCCAGCTCTAACAGTCTAGGAAATTTCCCCTTTTTATGTGAGAAGGGCCTTACTTTGTCTGGATGTTCTTTTAAAATTTGCTAGGTACCTTATTTTTCATGTTCGAAAGCTTTCTAGTATTGAACCTCCTGAGAATTTTGTTGTTTCTTTCAGGCCCTACCCAGACTAAATCAAACTACCTCCCCCTAAACCTGCTGAGTAGGCCAGGGCATTGCACCCTGTACATGCATTATGACTTGAGCAGTTGCCCTGTCCACAGCAAATAAAACAGCCTTCCCTGCAGGAGCCACTCCAGTCCTAGTGTTGACAGGAGTGCTCCAGCTGGGTTATACAATATCAGCTCTGTCTCAGACAGGAAAGTGAGGAAGGCAGCAAGAGGGAATGCCCACCCTCTTTCTGCATCCACCAATATGTGCATGAACAACTCCCCTGAGTTTTTCCTTGTTATTTTAAAAAATTAATCCTTATATTTCAGTGGTAGTTAATGTTACTTAAGAGATATTTTAGATCAAATTTTGTTCTTGTTGAAAAGGAATACTCTGAAATCTGTTCTGTAGCAAAATAAAATAAATATTTAAATACTTAAACTTCATATAAAAATGTGTTCCAGAAAATTTCAATAGGAAAAATTTGAGAGAAGACATTCAGTGTACTAAAAAGACAAAAATGCTGAATGACCATCTCAACAGTACCATGTCACAGCATCACAGAATGGTTGAGTTTGAAAGGGACTTCTGAGATCATCTGGCCTGACTACCTTCTTCAAGAAGGACCATCTTCAGGCTGTTGCTGTGGACCATGTCCATGCGCATCAATGCGTTTGTATCCTCTACATTAAGGAAAAATTATATGAGAATTCCAAATATTCACATTTTTTATCACATAGCTAGGAAATTGTTTTCTCCAATATAAAAATTCATAAATTAATATTTGCATGCAAACAAAAAATAGTATTTACCTTAAATAATGCACTGTTAAGTTGAATATTTAAAATATCAAGTATTTCTATAAATAAAAATTTATTATACACATGGTACTTTATATTTTATAAATGTTTTCTTATGTTAAATATCATATTTAATCAATTCAGCTTTCCAGTGTTGTTCATCGTGGATTATTGGGTGGTTTTTTTTCATAATTAGACTTTTTATATAGTTATCATTTTCAGATTTCAATCTGTCTGTTCCACAAGGAGACTGCTTAAGTAACATTGTTGTACAGTTATCAAAAGAGAACTCAAACTTATTCTGCATGCATGACACTATAACTGAAATCCTTGTTTAATTGCTTAGCATATAATTATTATATTAATAAATCAACTCTTTTTTATTTAGTGTTCAGGTAGACAAAATTAATTGTCTGGAAGTAGCTTTAGAATTCTATATTTTGCTTTACCCTTTGGAACAATCATTGCTTCTACCCAATTTGTGATGCTCAACCAAAGCTGGACCTGAGTACCTGTGAGCATATAAATCTAATAAAAAATATATAAAATGCAATTAAACAGTAAATTATGCTATAAAGAAGAATTTCTCATTATGCTTGTATTTAAAGCTAATTTGAAGTTTCCTCTACTTCAGCCTTATTATGCAAAATCTTAGTAATTTGACTTTTTGCACTGGTTACTAATTCTCTCAAAAAGTGTTTACAAAATTTGAAAACCATATTAATTACCAAAATTGTCTTCCCTATTCATTTTTTTTATTTGATGAGCTACAGTTATTTTTCAGCCACTACTGAGACATGACTGCGACATCTCTGTCCGGTTAAAAATTTTAAAAAGCAATGGTAAGGAAGGGCATGGGAAGTTGAACCATGTGTGATGGTTAAATCTGTCAAATTATATATGTTTAAATGTTTCCTCAAAAATGGCCATAACAAACTGGTTAAAGTATGTGATTTCAAATTGCCACATAAAATGTGTAAACCTCCATTTCCTTGGAAAAAGGCAGGCTTATAGGCATACTATATTTACCTCCTGGCCTGCTAATCAGGGTATGTTTACACTTCTTGGTGCAAAAAAAGGAGGTTGCATTTCTGCAGCACACTGCCTAGGCTCATTAGCTCTAACAGCAGGGCTAATTAACTCAGATGCAGAACCACACAGCTATGGATGTTCTGCTTTCAGATTTAGCATTGACATTAGTATTTGCAGGGTACCCATTTATTCCTTTAAATTGCCTGTAAAGCTTCACATAAATGTAAGTTATTTGATAAGGAAAGAAAAGACTCTACAGCTGCAAAACTGATACTTTTTCATTCAGTAAGGTAAAAACTACATCTGTTGTTATTTAGTGTGTTAATAGAGTATTACATAGCGCAGTACATTCCAGATTAGAGATTTGATTTCATCTGTAAGACTTTAATCACAAAGGGTTGTGCATTAGTTATTATAATTTACTATTTTGTGAGGTACATTACTTTTCAAGGGATTTCATTAGTACTTTATTAAAGATAAAAATACTCATGAATCTAACTGTCAAAATATGGCTAGAAGGAGAATATATGTTTCTGTTTCATCTAAGAAAAGAGGTTTTGTCCTCTTTAGCTTGTATGTGTATATATATTCACACATATGCAAAACCTTTGAGAGTATTCAAGACCAGGCTGGATTGGGATTTGAAAAATCTGGTCCAGTAGGAGGTGTATCTGTCCATGGCAGGGAGGTTGAAACTAGGTTGTCTCTCAAGTCTCTTTAAGCCCAAACCATTCTATGATTCTATGAAAATTCATGAGGGCATTTCCAGGAACAAACTTACTTAAATGCAAACCAGCATTCACATTGGATTTTTTTTTAATCCAAGGCACTTTCAAGAAAAAAACTTATTCTAAATTGATGATATTCCACATTATTTTGTTTATGTAATCTGTCATAACAGTAACAGAGTGCAATTGTAAGTCATCACATAATGAAATAACAAAATGCCATCTGTAGTGAAGTTTCAGAAATCTGTAGGTGACAGGATTCTTCATAATTTCTAGTTCAGTGTCTCAGTAGATGGGGACAGATGTCATCCACATACCTGCAAGCCAGATATCCCTACATTTCTGCCAGCAGCATTTGCTATTCAAGTAGATCAGTGTGTACTCATGATTTTAGTGCTTAATGCTTAGCTCAAGGTTTACTGATGATCTCTCACCTTCCCTTTCTCAACATCTGTATTTTCCTCTGCCATTTCTTGATTTATTTAATCTACTAGGTTGGAATTCTGTCAGTGGATCTGAAAACTCAGTTTTCGTTTACTTGTTACTATTTTGTGCCATAGTCTACACTTCTGAATGATCATTGAATGATCAGAGTGATCATTCTATTTTCATAGTTTCATTGTAATGCACACAAATACTATAAGCTGTTCTGTGTTAGGGCTTGCAATGAATCCCTACTTATATTCAGGTCTAAATGCTTGTGAATTTTCAATGATTTTCTAGAATAGAGTAATAGTCATGAAGTACACATTCAGAGTATTATATATCTGAAATACAAGGATCCATTCAATAACTGTGGAAATACAGAAAAGACTAATACTTTGCAGAATGGATAAAATGCATATATCAGAAGAGAGAACTTCATCAAACTGTATTTCATATTTATAAAGCCAGCAACATTAACAATTTCTGAAAAAGTACATTTTGGTGTCTACTGAAAAAATACTGTCTAAATAAATACTAAAAGCTTTTAGGTGTCTACTGAAAAAATACTGTCTTACTTCCTCTTCCCCTCCATCCACCTTATTTCAAACCAATTTTCAGTAATTCAAGTGGAAAATTCCTGATCTGAGTATACAGAAGAAATATATTTTTTCTTTGTGGACAAATAAAAAAATTTGGAATCCTTGAATAGAGATCAAACAAAGGAAGCTCTTTCCAGGAAAGTCAGAAAATATGGAAAAAAAACCAAAAACCAAAACAAAACAAAGCCAAACCAAACAAAAAAAAAAAAAAAAAAAAAAAGAAAAAAAAATGAAAAAGCCCCTCACGAATACTTAGGCTAAAAGGCGCAAATCAGTACAGTTCAGTTTTTGCAGGAAACAGCTTTTGTATGGATAAATAACTTGGCCTTAGAGAAGTTAGCCACAGAAATTCCATTAACTTTGATGGGGCAAGTTTTTTTTTCCTATTTGTAAACTCACTGTACAAAGAGTAAAAACTTAGTCCTTTCTATAATTCTGAAAACAAAACAAGTAGATCTTCTGCTTGTTTTGTACCTGAGAGCCTACAGAACAAATAAGAGCATATCTACCTGTCACAGCATATAGGAGCAAATTAGCTCCTGGGTAATAGCCCACCAGGGAATTAACTTGATCCCTGAAAACAGGAACCACATGCCTGTGCTGATACAGCACTTGTGCTTCTTGACCTGAAGGGCCAGGCTGTTGTGATGCAATGCTGCTAATGGTTGTATGTTGCTGCTTCTGAATTAGTTGAAGGATAGCTACTGTGTCAAAAAATGTTCCATTGATTTTGTTTTAAACTTGCTTCCTGACAATTGAACAAGCACACTCAGTACTGTTTATGTTGGGATGTGAAGGGTTGACCTTGGCTGAGACACCAGATTCCCATCAGACCACTCTATCATTCCACTTCTTCAAAAGGACAGAGGGAGAAAATTCAATTAAAATATAATGTGTTAAAAAAACAACAAGAAGATCACTTAACAATATTGTTATGGGCAAAACATATTTCACTTGGAGAAATTACTTTATTACACATCAGTTGTAAAAGAGAAGCATGGTGAGAAATAAGAACAAAACTAGAAACATCTTCCCCTCATCGCTCCCTTCTTCCTATGCTCAACTCTGTCCTATGTCTCCCTAGCCCCAAGTCATAGAGGGAGATGGGAAAATTGTAGTTGCAGTCAGTTCAAAGTTCTTAATCTCTGCCTTTCCTTTTTCCTCACACTTTTTCACTGCTTTGATGTAGGGTGCCACCCATGGTATACAGTCTCTCATTAAATTCAACATCAGTCCTTGCTACTGATTCTGCCAGAAAACCCGCACCTGTGTGTGCCTCACTCCACGGGGTGCAGGTCCTGTTGGGTGCCTGCTCCTGTGTGGGCACTTTACAGGCTGCAGCTTCCTGCAGGGCATATCTGTCTGCTCCACCATAGGTTGTAGGTTGATATCTACTTCACTATGGACCTCAGTGGCTGCAGGGACACAGATGTCTCACCATAGTCTGAATGATGGCCTTAGAATTCAACACCTGAAGCATGTCCTCCCACTCCTTGTCCCCTGACGTTGAGTCTGCATGCTTCTGTCATGTTTTCATCCCTGTCTTACAGCTGCTGCACTGTATTTTTTATTTTTAAATATTTTATCACAGAGATGCTACTGATGTCATTGATTGTTTCAGCTTTGGCCAGTGGTGGATCCAGCTTGTAGCTGGCTGGAACTGACTCTGAGTGAGATGTGGGCAGTTTCTGGTGTATTCTTACAGAAGTCCTCTTACAGCCACCCCCTCTAGCAAAAATTTTGCCACACAGTTTCAATACTAGGAAAAAAACTGATCATTTCTTAGTGTCTCCTTTATGTTGATGATTTTACAGTCCTCCAGAAAATTTCTATCTGCTGACTTTTAAAAGGTTCCTGGCTATTTAATTTCTCTTTGTAGGGAGCCTATTTCTCATTTGAATATTGTTTTCACTATTTTCTGTGTTTTCCTAGTTCTGCTGCTTTCTGGTTAATTGAAATTACCTCAACCACATCTTGTATTTTAAATGTGAATTTGTACAGTAGCAGAGTGACAGTGATTTCTAATTTAGTCTCAGTTCTCTGCTGCTTCCTATTAATTTGTATGGCATTTTAGGTGTTGTTAAATCTTGAACTGACCATTGAGAAAACTGTTTACTATTACTCTTTTCTGGCAAGTAGGAATGTATAATTGTGCGTTTAAGGTTTTTTTTTTCCCTCTGTAAATTGCTTTATATTGGTATAGACTTTATCTTGACAAATAATTTCAATATATGCATTCAACTTTCTGGAACTCTTCAAAGTCAGTTTTCAGTTGGGTTATATTATTTTTGAGCAAATTTCATAACTTATCACAGATCATTCCCGCATTAATTTTGAATATAATGAATTTAGCTGAGACAGTTCATTTGCTCACAGCAGCTCTCACAGTGCCTTGCATTGGTGGCTAGAAAGGTGTTGATAATGCAGCAGCGTTTTGGCTACTGCTGAGCAACACTGGCACAGCATCAGCCATGTTTCTTCCAACATTTTCCTCCATCAATAGGCTGGGGGTAGGAAAGGTTTTGGGAAAGGACATAGATAAGGACAGTTGACCCAAATTAACTGAGGGGATAACACATACCTTTTTCAGATATAAAAGCTAAGAAAAGAAGGAGGAAAGGGGAGCATTTACTATTTACAACATTTACTTGCCTTAGCAACGACTATACATGATGGAGCCCTGCTTCCAAGAAAGTGGCCAGATACCACTTGCTGATACAGTAATAAAACATTTGGGATTTTTTTCCTTTGTGTGTCCAAATGCAACCTGTCCTCCTTTCAGCAGATGAAAAGGATGATAGAGTGGCCAAGGTCAACCCACCACACTATTGCAAATTCCTGCAAGTGTAATTCTTCTGTAATAATCTAGGTGATTAAATTCTTTAATACACCAACCAATTGTACTCTTCTCCCTGCAGAGATTATAAATAAAGGGATGTAGTTCTCTTTAATTTTCACAGATTCTTTGCTAAAGATTGATGTTACACTTTATTTTCTGTTCTTTTGGTATAGACATTAATGATAGGGGTGGGTTCCACAGGATAGCAATTTAGGATTTTAATAGCTCTGGAACACTTAAAAGAAAATACTATCTCATTATTGCAATTTGTTACTGTTACAAGTTTATTTTAAATTCTGTTATACTGACATTATAGAATGAACCTATCTCTTGTCTTCTGTGAAGAACAGTTTAGTTGGGAAACATCTGAAAACAGTGTTATAGTGTATACTGAGACAAACACAACAATCTGATCTGGCTTTTCTGCTATGTATCAATATTTTTAATATTCCATCTACATCTTAATCATGTATTTGTCTTATATATGTGGCAGGTTTTTGAAAATACTGCTTTTCTTTTTTTTTTTTTAGCCTTCATGGTTTCAGCAAGCTGAAGAATGGTCAGAATAATTTTCAGTTATTGTGATGGCGATTTAACATTTTTTCTACTAGGCTGTATGTTCTTGTCTTTTCTTTGTTGGGAACTGGCTTCTCTTTCTTAAAGGATGCCTCTGCATCCAGTAGTCTCCTATTCCCCACTGCTTAACTAATACCAACCTTTCTTCATGGTCCACTTAAAGACTTTATTGATATCTTTGGAGTTCTGTAAAACTTTTCCTACACATGGGAAAATTACTAACCAAACTTGAGAAGAAGATGATTCAAAGCAGGGTAAAAAAGTTGCTGAAAGGATATATCTCACAGTGAAAAGAGTGTAGGATAGTTCCTCAAGAATTAGCCTTAAGACTTACAGCATTGCATATTTTGACAACAAAAAAGGTAATGTAAGCTATTTTATAGAGAGAGTTAGAAGACTTGTCTACATATAAACTCATAGCTAGTCATATCATCACAACAACTCTTCACTGTTTAAATAACACTGCTCCTTATTAGGTATTTAGTGTTCACTGAGCAGGGAATAGCTAACAGCTGTCGACTGTTTTCAAAGTTTAACTTACCACTCTTCTATGGGAATAAGCTGTCTCACAATAAAATAATCTTACTATGAGAAAGTAATCATGGTGATTAATCATATGGACATGACCACAGAGAAAATTTTTATAAAGTATCTATAATAATATAAATTCTTATCCCAGCTCACTCTACAGGAACTTTGCTGGGTAAACAAGTGTCAAGATTATTGTTTATTTAGGCTTGTGTTTTAGCTGAGGCTAAGGCACTGTTACACTTTCAGGTATTAACAGCTAGCCTATGGTATATTTAACCTAACACAAACTGTTAGGTTCTTAAATTGGCTTGATACTACAGGGCTCAATGTTACACCTGCATAACTGTGACACACTATAATTCTACCACTGGGGCACAAAGCTCTACTTATACAGAGTGATCCAGAGAACAAAAAAAAAAGATCTGTATTCTGAATTGCTTCCTGAGTAGCTTCTCTCTGCACTGGCTTTTCATAGTCTCTTTTCTGTGAGGGCTAAGGAGAAGCAGAGCTTCATCTCCTCCTGTATTGCCATGGAGCATAATACATCTCATACATAAACATGAGCTCTCTAAAGTCCAAAACTCATACCAAAGCATTGGCTTTTGTCTAAGCGTTTTGATTGAGGGAAAAGTTGATAAACTATAGAAAACCCCCCTTACTTCATAAATCATACTAAATTCCTAGTCACCATGGAAGAATCATATCAACATCAGCAGCCAGTTACCCGCTGCAGCTCATTTTTGGTTTACATAAGGCCTACAAATTATTTCTGCCACAGTCATATTTGGTTCCCAAGCTATAAAAACATAATGCAGATACTTACCATTAGGGAGGTGAAGCTATTGATCATTCTGAGACTTTCACATGCTACAAAGTTAGTGGCCATTTAGATGCTTAAATGGAAAAGAGAAAGATGGAATGTCATGCACCACACACATTGCATTTTGTATCAAATGACCTACAGAGGTAAACCTGATTTAATGCATGCACTTATTGTTACACTGTTACACTGTTTGCACTTTAGATGGCTGTGTATATGCAACCAGATAGATACTTTCACAGAAACTTTGAGCCTTATAATATCAAGGCAGTCCTTGAGGCTTCCTAAGTCATAGTAAAGTAAGCGTGTGTACCCTCTTACAAAAAAAATCCAGAGATTTTCAATTCCATAAAACAAGTATACATGAGTATTTTCATTTTAATTTTTATGAGTGTGAAAGTAATAGGGGCAGAACATGACTCTGTACCTGTGTCATCCATAGTAATTGTAAAACACACGAAAGCAGGAAAACATGTTTCAGAAACAGATGTTTCCAACTACACAAAGCACTGTATAAGTTCTTTTGTAGCAATTAAGGCCTCATTTAAGGTACTGGAAAAATAATTTAAATTATAGTAAATGTTCTTTTATGCCCATTTTGGGCTGATTTAACTGAAATACTTTTAGCTTCATACAATTTCAGACATACACAGCTTTGATGATGAAGATCAACTATGCAGAGGAAAAACTAAAGCTCTTTGTAAACTCTTTATATCAGTTAGGTCATCAGTTTATCTTTTCTGTTCAAACATCTGGTTTGTAGAACAGCTGGCCAGTATTGCAAATGAAAGTTCAACAGTAAAACAACAGCCCTTCCAAGTTAGCAGCATTAGAGGAAGGAATGCATCAGGGTGATCCACACCATCAAATTGATTTATTACCACAGATGGTAAGAAAGACTAGCCAAAGCCCTGAATTCAAGCTGACTGTTTATTTATGTCACTGCTAGACCCTCAGCTATTTCAGGAAACCAACTATAGAATGTCTGCCAAAATTCTTTAATAGCTTCTCTGAAGATAAACTTTAAGGACAGTCATAAAAATAGTGAGCAAAAATCCAAAGTAACACAAAATTAACCTACCATAATAAAGGGTTCTAAGAAATGTCCCTAGAAATCTCCCTACTTTTTTTTTTTTTTACTATTGATATTGTCTATGGGGTTTTTTCATGATATTGAGTATCTAGAATGAAACATTCAGGATCCTGCAATAAAAATGTTGAATCCTTTCACCATATTCCAAGGTGAATATTCCTGTATATACAGAAATAGCTCTAATTACTTCAATAAGAGTACACTCAAATGTTTATAATGTAATCATGGCCCTAAAAATCACTTTATAGGGAGTTGCCACAAATTAAAAAAAAAAAAAAATGCAAAGGAAGCCAATGACAAAGTATTTCCATGTACTGAAAAAGGCTACAATTACCAAAAGTACAAACTAGTTGGTTGTTAACACTACAGTTGTTTATTCACAAATTTTGAAATTATACAAAGCACTTTATTACATTTTTAAGTTTTATGCAGTTTAATGTTTCTTTATTCTTCATAGATATATCAATTTATCTTAATGATATTCTTATTCTACATAAGCAAGAGCAAAGACTAATTTAACTTAGGTGCTTAGTATGATTTCTGACTGATTGCTGAATGTGTATATTTAAACATCCTTTCCTTTTCCATTTTAAATTTTAATGACTGATAAATTTTGATGCCATGGCCCTCATTCATCTAAAAAAAGTTTATTTCATATCTTAAGATATTTTCAATAATGCATAAAGCAAGACATCAGCAAGGCTTCTGAACATGTATCTGGCTTTAATAAGTCTATAACTTACAGGTGGTTCCCATAGGTCCCATTGATCGTATCCTATACTTTTTGGTTACTTGATAAATCAGAACCTAATTAAATCCTAGGCTTCTGAACAGATATGGCAAAACCAAATGATGATATTTAGCCATTTCTTCTTGCAGAAAGTTAATTGTCAAAATGGGGAAGTGAAATAATGATTTACTCAAAAATAGGACTAATATTTTTACAATAGCCATTTATTATTGATTGTAAAGCAAACCTGCCCATGTCTGAAAATCTCTGGTGTTAAATGAAAATGTAACTGTTGCCTGAACAATAAGCATCAGGAAGAATCACAGAACTACAGAATTGTAGGAAGGGCCCTTTGGAAGGGCCCTCTGGAGATCATCCAATCCAACCCCTCCTTCCCTGCCAAGACAGAGTCACCTGAAGCAGGTTATACACAAAAGCGTTCAGGTGGGTTTTGAATGTCTCCAGAGATGAATATTTTTGTGTTTTACTTTATGGTCATTGCTCTTCATCCTGTCACTGCACACCACTGAAAAGTCTGGCACCATTCTTCTGACACTCACCATTGAGACGTTTCTGTGTATTGGTGAGATCCCCTCTCAGTCTTCTCCAGGCCCAGCTCCCAGAGTCTCTCCTCATGAGAGAGAAGCTCCAGACCCCTGATCATCCTTGTGGCTCTCCACTGGACCCTCTCCAGTAGCTCCTTGTCTCCCTTGTGCTGAGGAGCCCAGAACTGGACACAGCACTCCAGGTGTGGCCTCACTAGAGCTGAGCAGAGGGGGAGGATCACCTCCCTTGACCTGCTGGCCACATTCTTCCCAATTTCCCCCCTGGATGACATTGGCCCTCCTGGCCACAGGGGCTCTGATGGCTCATGGACAGCTTGTGATCTACCAGCAGTCCCAGGTCCTTTTCCACAGATCTTCTCTGTAGGAGGTCAGCCCCAGCCTGTGCTGGCACTTGGGGCTGTTCCTCCCCAGGTGCAGGATCCCACACTGACACTCACCCTTGCTGAACCTCATCAGGTTTCTCTCTTCTCAACTCTACAGCTTATTAAGTTAATGTCAGCACAGGCTTCATCTGTGTTTAAGTCTCAGCTAAATACACCCCATAACTACACAGAAAGAGAAACACTATAATGTCATGCCACTTTGCGTCAACATACAGCAAAATGGCAGGAAAGTCAATCTAAATTTTAGTTCTTTCCTGCCAAGAGAAGACCATAGTTTTTTTTCCCCTTGTAAGGCTCATTGTTTTTCAAATAGGCCAGTTATGAGGCTCTGTATAATGAGCATCAAGATTAGACACATACCAGCTTTACAGCTAAGTCCCTGATGCTGTAGGAGAAAATGTCAAGTCAAAATATTTAGCCAAATAGTAACATCCAAAATAGAATTACATATTGGCTTGACAGTTGTAGTGTGATTGCCATTCATTGTCTTCTGGTTACCTCCTGTTATCAGAGACCATAGGTGTAATCTATTTTGACATCCTTCCCACACTCTGATTTTTTACATTTAGATAAAATCAGACAAAAGAACCAAGTTTTGACACGTGGCTTGATTTTACTGTGATGCAAAGAAAAAGGTTCATCCATAGTTGTTATATGGTTTGTTGAGGGATCCCTTCCTTTTACCTTAAAACTGAAGGTTTCAGTATTTTCTTTTTGCAATCCTATTCTTATTGGGAGGTGAGGGAAAGGGGAAAAGGGTTCAATTTGGCATTTAAAATACAGACATTAGCTGTCCTTTCTCTGGATTGTATTTTTTGGCCTTTTGGGGATTTTGGAAAATTCTGAGGTTGGAAAAAATCTGCATTTTGGTCACAGGGTTGGTAAAGGTACCTAGCATCTGCCTTCACTAAACTTATTTAATTTTGCTTTCACCATTAGAAAAAAAAATAATAATAATAATAAACAAACAAAAAGCCCACCAACCATAAAAGTGTGGTAATTTTTGTAAAAAATGTCACCATTTTCAAGGATTATAAATGGTGTTGTCCTGTATGGGAATGGGAAGAGGCAGAAAAAACATTTATTGCAGCATATTGAGGCAACAGGCAGTGTGAGCTGTTTCTTTCTTGATAATACAGCCAGCAGAATACATCTTATCCCAGAGATTCTTCCTCACATACATCTCTGGCTTTACATTCTTTATGCAGTGTTGAACTATGAACCATTCATTAGAAATTAATAAAAAATATAATTAATTATGTTTGAAGTAATAGATGAAGGGCAGTTTACTTTCAGTTAACTTAAGTAAATTGAAAGGGCAATTTTAGTTCCTGTAAGTAGTCTGACAAAAAGAATTTAGCTCTAGGTTAAAGGAGACAATAAAAGGTGAAAATCCTGTATATTGTCTAATTGCATGCTTTGTTTCAAAATTCTGGATTTGATTTCCTGTTTTGGTGCCATCAATAAACATATAACTAAGAAAACACATTAAATTAAGTGTATCCTAAGAGTCAAATATAGCTCAAAAGCCAAAAATTCAATAGGGTATCTTCAGTATTTTCTGATACTTGGAGACTTCAAAAGCAGTCAGGGAGAATAGCATTGCCTTAACATACTCAATTTTCTTCTGTGCTTGATTTACTTCTGTGGGAAGCAGCCCAGGGGAATATCTGACAGGGTTGCCCTGGGATACTTCAATAGTGTAATTGCCTTAGGGTTCCCGCCTTTCCTCATGTCTATCATTGGTTGTATCCTCCCCTGTTAATGTCCATCACCCTGTTGTACTATCCCCAGTTCTGGAAAGTTCTCTGTTCTGTGTGTTGTTATTGGTTCTCTGGCTGAAGCCACACCTCTCTCTCTCTCTCCCATTGGTTTTCCCCCGATCACCCCATCTTATCCTATTGGTCATTTGTACTCTGACCCCGCCTTTCCTCCCTCAGTTATAATCCCAACCCCTCCTCTGGAGCGGCACTCTCAAAGCTCTCTTCCCTCCAGGGTGGTTGTCTCCCTGCACCTCCTCTCCTGCCCTCACCGACTGCCTCCCCTCCAATAAACCCTCCTGGATTACAGCAGCCTGAGTGTCCTCTCGTCTCACCGGTGGAGCTATCTATATCTATCTGGGCACCTTTGGATTAGCCAGTTGTGGGGCTACCCCGCTGGACCAGATCCCGGCGCGGCCCGACGTACTTCAAAACCAAAAATTACACAATGATAGTGGTGAGGAGAACCTTCAGAATTTATCAGCAAAGATGATCAGATATTCTGGTTGGGAAAATATTGAATATACTCTTTTGTTAGTGAGATCCTTATTAATATGCTTATTTATACCTAATGCAAAAAATTTTCTTTTACCACCATTTACTTAAAAGAAATTTTTTGTATTAGGTAAATCTACAGGTAAATCTACAGGTAATATTTGACCACATTATCTCAATAGGAGAAGGGACTGTAGATATTTACTGTGGGAAAATTATCTGACAATTTCAGACAAATAAGCAAATTAAAAAAAGAAAAGTAAATGGGAAATTTTGCGTGTCATATGATTCCTTTTATTTAAAATTCTTGAGACATAGCTATATTAATAGAATCAATTGTCCTGTTGTATGTACTTTAGAAAAAAAAATTATGCTTCCCCAAATGGAGACGTATAAATATCTAAATATACTGATGCTCTAATCCTGCTCTCTCATTCCGTGGATGTAATGAAACAAACAAATGTAACAAATGAGGACCCCAGAAGTGGACACAGCACTCTAGATGTGGCCTCACTACATCTGAGTTGACCACCAGGATTGCTGCATCTCGGTTTGGGGTTTAGGTTAGGGGTTCTGATCTGTTAGCTAGCTTTGTTCTGTGTATCCCTGCGCACTCCCTGTGTCTCTTTCCCCCTCCGTGGCTGTTCACTCTGGGTTCCTGACTGTTGGAGCTTCCGCTGTCACTCCTGTGACCACTTCCCATCCTGCCTAGAGGGTTCGGTGCCTGTCACTCCAATCTCCCAACCCCCATCCGCCCCAGAGCCCAGGGTCCGCCCTGGTCACGTGCCCATTGGGCACCATGGTCCACGTCATCGCCACGGCGCCTGCCCCCATTGGGCGGGAGGGCCCCTGCTTTCCTTACCCCGTCCCTGATATAATCCCGCGCCTCAGAGTGCTCGTGGCCATTTTTCTCACGCGCCACCTGAAAGCGGGTCATGGTGCCTCAGCGCAGCTCCATGCGGCAATAAAGGACTTTCAGCCTTCCATGCGTGGGGAATTTGGATGTTCTTTCACTCTTTACTGGTGTCTCTCGCTTGTAGTGGCAAGGATCCGCGGCCAACCTCACCCAGACGGCGGCACAGAGCCGAGTCCAGAAACACGTGGCGATCCCAGGTCCCAGAGAGAGGCAGTACCACTCTAGGTGCCGGAGCTGCCCGGGGACCGGGCAAACACCACGAGACGCCGTGCAGGACCACCTCCCTCAACCTGCTGGCACTTCACTTCTTAATGTACTGCAGACACCATTGTCCTTCTTAGACACCAGGGCAAACTTCTGGTTCATGGACAGCTTGTTGTCCAGCAGGACCTCCAGGTCCTTCTCCTAAGAAATGTTTTCCAGCAGGTCAGCTCCCATATTGTGTATATATATATATCTATATGTGTATGATATATACTTCTGTAAATATATATATTTTATAAAGTGTTTCTTAAATATGTATATTTTATAAAGTTTCTCTCTACTTTACTATGGAACAGTCATAAGCATTCTTCTTTCTCTATACTTTTGTGATGAATGACACTTTGTTCTTTTCTCAAGTCCTTTAATCAACAGTAATTGGGACAATTTTTTTGCCCTTTTCTTTCTCTTTTCACCACTTTCACACCAACACTTTTCTTTTACAAAATCGCAAGAGATCACCCATTCTGTTTTCTGGAAGTCTATTACTTCACCTTTTTTCCTTGATTTTCCTTTGTCTTTGATACGACTACTTCTTGCCTGAACTACATTATTATCCCAAGTTATATTTTGTCTATTGCACATCACTCTTTCAAATGAAGGTCTATAACTCTTTCTCTACACTTAATTTAATTCAGAACACTGAAGTAATGGAAAGCCATTTTGTTTGGCTCAATCCTTAAACATCACAGTATTATCTAGTGAAATTCTTTTTTTTGGTTCCCTGTTCTCCTCTCTTGGTGTTATTATTTGCATAGTTTTTGCTAAAGAGCTAGAAGCTAAGAATGCAGAACCCGAAAACTATTACTGAATTTCTGTAATGTTTATATACTTTTCCCATGGCCTCTACTATTAGTTATTCTTCTAAATGATCCATCAGAAAGGATGGTTGAAGTTCAGTTTGAAACCAAATACTCAAGAAAATCCACAACAAACAGAAGTTTCCTTGGAAAATCAGGGAAAATAGCATCTGTTTTTAAATTGACTACATGCATAGCTGGATGTAGATTCTAGACAAGTATTGTTGTTCTTATCCTTGTATTTTGCCTCCTTTTAAAACAAGGCTTTTAAAAACTGAAAATAATATATTAAAAAACAGTCAGATAAAGTCTTTAGCTGTAAATACGAAAGTTAAAACTAATCTCTTTTCTGTAAATTATCCAGCATATGCCTCCTATCAGGCCTTTGAAATGTTTGGTGCAACATGTATTGCTTAAAGACAGGACTTAAAAACAAACGTTAGCTCTATTTCTATCATCTGCTAAATAGTTCTCTTTAATTTTGTGTGGGTTTTTTAATTGTGTTTTGTTTTGGGATTTTTTGAGGGGTTCTCTGGGGGGGTAGTTTAGTTGGGTTTTGTTTTGTTTTTGTTTTTGGTGTTACATTTGGCTTTTTTGCGTGTGTGTTTGTGGGTTTTTTTTTTTTATTTTTTTTTGGTTTTTTTTTTTTGTTGTTGTTGTTGTTTTGTCCTGTTTTTTAGTTTATTTGGGTTTCTTTTTCTAAATAAGTTGTGCCCAAGTGGACACACACATACACATAAAAGCTTTGGATTTTATTGCATTACAGTATCTTAACACAGATGGTTTTATATTGGATATTTACCATACATATCCTGTTGTAGGTTGGGTTGGTTTAGTCAGGGATTTTATTAATGTTAGTTAGACATGTTCTTTGTATCCCTATTTTCCCTCACAATGGTTTGATCCAGGTTGGTTACCACAAGAGCTCACCTGTCAATCATCTCACTCCTCCCAGGGTTTCTCCTTACATGGTTCTGTCAATCAAGGGTTGTCACTCCCTGTTGGGGTGTCAACCTTGTAACCACTCCCTGCTTCTTCATGGAAGTTCTGTGTCAATCACCCCACCTTTGCATTTCTATTTGTCCCAGAATGCTGTACCCACCTCTGTTATATCACCATTGGTCGTGAAACCCTACCTTGATTTAACCCCATAGGGCAAGACAGGTTTCCACCCTCTCTGCCCACTCCCTATTTAATCTGATGCAATCTATTGTTCGGGGCCATTTTGCCTTATCACGATCTGAGAGCCACTCGCTCAGACCACACATGGGGGAATAAAGGCTCTCAGTTTTGCAGACAAAGTGTGCTTCTCTCTTCCCTTCGCTTCCTCTCAGCGTCCAGCCACCAAAGCTGCTAACCCACAACGGGATACTCTGCAACCCTGGAGTGCCCGTAAATGTAGTGGCTACGGCCTCACAAAGAAGTGCTAGCTGGCGCTTTAGCTGCTTGAGGTCATAACGAGCAGTAACGCCACAATATCCTAAATAACAATATCATCTTTGGAGACCACTGACATCTCATCCTGAGAAAATAACTGCCCTAGTGAGAATGACCTATGCAGAACACCTTGCTCCAAGTTCCTGTTTTTTATCCAGATATAATGATCAAATGTTTCTATTTGGAGGAGTAAATATGTGTTTTCATCGATGGTGACAAAGGCAACCATGTTGACACAAATCCTGTGATGGTATGTAGTGCAACTTAGGACAGGCAACTAACTAAAACCATCAAGGAAAGCTCTTGAGGAAGGAAACATCAAGTTCTTAATGACTTTACATCTTTGCAGCTCAGTTGTAACACATCTGTCTCAGCTCCTACTTTTTTTCTCTTTTATCCTGAATACAGGTTTATTTAGAAAATATTAAAAAACCTTGAGGAAAAAGAAAAAATTCTAAAAGAAAAAGGAAAATGTCTTGAACAGAGCTTTATCTAATTTAGGGGAATGTGACCCCTTTTAGGCTAACCAGACCTAGTACGATGCATTGAGGAGACCATGACACCAGCTGAAATGTTGTGTGCAAAGAAAGACCTTGCTCCCAGATTTAATTTCCCACCACCCTCTAGCAACACTAGAGATGCAAGAATTGTCTTTCATTGTTCAGGTAAAGAGAATGACTGGGTAAGAGTGAGAGAGCGAGTATGTATCCCTCTGACACAAAAGAGATTGTCATATCTCCTAGGGAATTAACATTTTCTGTAGTAGCCACATAACACTGTTAGATCCTGGTGTCTCACGGTAAATTCTATCCTCTGTTTTCATTTTTTGTAAAGGAGGAAAATGAATGGAAAATAATTATAGTAAGTGATTGACATTTAGATACAGAAGTGCTCAGCTGTTAGAAAACACATTTCCTAACTCAGGTCTTTGTGATCTTTCTTTGCTGTATGTTCCATGTATATCCAAGTCCATTTACAAAATTTATGTTCCATTAAGATTTAATAGGCAACCACAATTGTAAGATTTGTTATAATTTGAATATTTGGCTTTTGACACCTCTTTTACATTTTTAAACATGTTTTAATTATGAAGCTATGTATGCAGTAAAAAATCTGGAGGTCTTTAGTCTTTTAGGAAAAAGTGTAGGATTGCAAAGGATTAGGGCTATGGGATTATATGAATAGCTTTGATTAAACCTGTGTAAATTGCTCAGTGACTTTTAAATTGCAATTTTTTGTCCTATGTGCCTAGATCCATTCTGACCCTGATGTATACTGTCTTTGAAATGGAAATCTTCAGTTGTTACCTCTAGACAGCTTTAAAGGCTTGACTGCCCACTCTGAATTCTTTTGAAATGTTTAATTTGAATCATAAACTATCCCTGCAAACAATCTCATAATTTTGTTAGAAATCATGGTTTTTTTGAAATGGGTTTCTGTCTGTAGACCTGTTTGATGTGCTGTTTTGGTGTGGGGAATTCCTTAAAACTTTTAATGTTTGTATCTGGTAAAACTTACTACTTAAACTTAGTATGCAGTGATTTGGTAACTCATTAAAGCAAATTTAGTTCTGCAGTAATATCCATTATTTAAAAAAATAGTATCTCTCTAAATTCTTTTGTCTACACATATATTTTTCTTGAAATTACTGCCAAATTCACAGAATCACAAAGAATGGTCAAGGTTGGAAGGGACATCTGGAAGCCATCTTGTCCAGCTCCTTGCTAAAGCAGGGACGTGGCTAGAAAAAAACTAATATTCATATATTTGACATGCTGAAGAGTGAGTTAATTATCTAGGTATTTCATTTCTATGAAATAGCACAACAGAGAAAAACAGACTAAATATAACATAGGAAAAAAATTAAATTTCCAAGTTGCTTATTCTTCTGGATGTGGGAAAGCTACATTATAGTCCAGTGAAACACTGAGCTGGTACACATCCTTCACCTGTATCCAGAGACTGACTTAAAACACCCAAGTAACAAAGGGTACTGATAAATTTTGGAATATATGTTTTGGATTTCTAGCTCTTTCAGATAGTGCACTTCCCCATTGGAGCTTGGCATAAAGGATGTTAGAGACAGAATATTAGAATGCCCTTTTTTGTTGTTATTTTACCTATTTAAAATTCTTTTCCCTAGGATTTGGAATTGTTACTATAATAATTAAATAAATAAAAATTAAGATACTGATTAGAATTATATTAAACTGTTTGCACCATAGCCTTTTGTTCTGTTGAAAGGGCTACTCAAATATAAAATATTTCTGAAAAACTTAATAATTAAATCTTAATAATTCTACTGACTTGCTTATCAGATTTAGACACATGGTACTAATGTTTTTAAATCCATGACTATTTGATCCACTGGTCTGCCTTATTCCAGATACTTCAAGAGTTTCACAGAAAATTCTGAGAACCTAGCACCACACCACTTTGTAGAAAAAATACTGCTTACTTCAACAGGCAATGATTAGGTATAGGATATGAAAGAAAGAAAAAGTATTCCTGCAGTTTATGTGTTCTCTGACACAATTTCATTACTATGGACAAGTTGTGTAGCTCCTTACTACAAACCATAGCTTTAAAAAGTTCATGTTGAGGCCATCATGCCAAATGTACCTGATTTACAGCCATGCTTATTAAAATCTGTAATAAAAATTCCATACAAGAAAAAATATATGAAGTTATTGTAAAGGGAATATTTGTTACCTTGGTAGCAAATAAAATCTGTATTACTATTGTGTATTTTATTTTCATTGAAGAATTGAATCCTTTTCAATTATTGTGTGGGATGGGAAAGTAGTAAACAAGGTTGTAAATCTCTGGAATTTGTTTCATGGTAATAGTACATTAAGCAGGCAACTGGTATTCTCCATGCATTGAAGTAGAACTACTATGAGTCACTACTTTATAATTATGTGAGGATTATTAACACAACAGGAGAAGTAAATTGGCTACTCAGCACGAGTATCACTATGAGTCTTAGCTAATTGCATATATCCTAGGTTAGCCAAGCTAGGTAGATCTCCCATTGTGCTTGGAATTGAGAGATATACATAAAAATCGTAATAATTTATAAGGTAAAGTTAATGTTGAAAATTAAAGAGATTCTCAGAGGATTATTTAAATGGTTTGATATTTTTAATATATTTTGGTGTAATAGTTTGTTTGATGCTCAAAAAGCATCATAGCTAATAAATTAAAAAAAAAAACAACAAAAAAAAGAAAAACAAAACAAACAAAAAAAAACCCCAACCAACCAAACAAAAAAACCCACTAAAATACCCCAAAATAAAACACACCACTCTATGGGATCTAATTGAAATTTTAGATCTTATCACTCTTATGTCTCTTAGATGGCAAATAATTTTGTCAAGTTGAATGAAAATGCAAACCAGTACTAAAATCTTAATAAATCTACATTTCTTCTAGCTAGCTGCTAAAATCTTATGTAGTCACAATGAGCTGACAGCTTTCAAACCAAATACACTTTTTAGAGCAGTTATGTGCAAGTGTATATTAAATAAATACAAAAATGTGTTCTGGTAAGAATATTTATATTGCTTGCTGTAGTTTTAGGGAAGTAATGATATTGTAAAAACATTTCACAAATTAGAAACATGCAAGTGTTAGAAATGCACTAATATTTAAAGAAAGATGCTGCTAAATGGTGTGAACTCCTTCTCTGGTCCTGGAAACAGTGATGTGTAAAAAATTCATTTGTTGAGTAGTCTTTGAAATAGCTTCCAGGAATAATGTACACATGTGCATAAAAATATGATCTATGCAGTGACTTGCTTGTGGAAACAGAACTTGTCCTGCTGGTTTTAATGACCTCACACACAAATGATCACTTTAAAGATCAACATGGCTGTGAATGTATAGATATTATGAGATGAATTAATATTGATATTATGATATGAATACATTTTCTGGCACATAGTTTTGTCTAAATCCTGAAAAAAGCTCAACTGATGTGATACATATGCCAAAGAATCTTTTAGAATCAAGTGTCTTTAATCTATCTCAGTTCTAATCACAACTGGAAATAGTTCTAATGTTCCTTGGCTAATTAAATTTAGTATTATAAAGATATAATGAAAAGTAAATAAAGGTAAATATTTCGTGTATGTGCACTGGTGTACATTTCCACTTTCATCCTCTTAGTAGCAAAAAATAAAAACCCAAACGCCTAGCTTGTAAAACTTCATCAGTGGTCTATATACACAGCGAAATCCAGAGTGTTTCCATTTGCAGCATCAAAGAAGACAAGAAAATATCACAAATACATAGTTATGTTATGATTTTTCCGAAAAGAATAATTTAGTTTACTCTCCATTTTATGCAGCTTTTTCTCCATTATTTAGTACCTAAAAGAATTGAATTGAAACACCTAACATTATATATGAAAACAGCAAAATACAACTTTATTTAAGATAACTGTCACATGTGAAGAATAAAATACATTTGTCAAATCCTGCTTTGAGGAACTTGAGCTGTGCTGTTTTGTGTAGGATTTAGCTGACTTTCCTTAGAGCAGACCACATGGTGCTGTGTTCTATGTCTGCTCTTAACTCAGGGGTACTTTAATCATAGCAGAGATTAGCTTGTCCAGCATCAAGACCTTTTCTGCTCCTCATGCTGCCCTGCCAGTACGTGTGCTGGAGGTGCACAAGAAGTTGGGAGGTACTACAGTTGAGACAGATGATTAGTGTTTGGGCTCACCGTGGCCATGCCATCTGGCATTGTGCTTGGCAGTAAAAACTGAGGGAAAGGAGTAACGGCGACATTTGGGATGGCATTTGTCTCCCCAAGTAACCACTGGGCGTGATGGAGACCTGCTTCCCTGGACATGGCTGAGTACCTGCTGGGACAGACTGCACGGACGGGTGCCTGGCAACACTCGCTGTGTGCGAGGGCAGCGTGGGCCGGGCCCGGCCCTGCTGAGGTGAGGCCCTGCCCGCACAGCCCAGCCCCGGGCCTGTGCCCCGGCCCCGCGGTGGCCGCCAGTCCCTGGCCCACCCGAGGCCGTGCTCACACCCACCCTGGGGCCCCGGGCTGGACTTGCCGTGGCCAAATGACAGCAGGTCCCACCTGGGGGAAGGGCCCAGGAAGGCCAAAGGCTTTTTAAACCAAAGCCTGTGGCAAGCACACGTCCTGATCCTACCTCCTCTTGGAAATTGTATCAGCTGAACAGCGCTGGAACCAGCGCTGGTAGCTATACTTGTTCTTTTCTACCTATTTTCTCACTTTTTCCTTTTATTCTTTTTCTAATTCCCCCTTGTCCATTTTTTTTGAGTATCTTAAAATCAGATGGCTTAGAGTTTGCTAAGTTGAATGGGCTAAATTAATGCCTTGAGAAGTGTTCTGTGTTGATTGAATGCTGCCCTACAATTCTGCTTAAGTTCTCCAATTTTCCAAAGTTGCCTGTAAAGGTTTGTTAGCTTGTTTTCATTTTTTGAGAATATCTTGTCACTGTTTCCCCTGTGCATCTAAATAAAAAGTACCTAGACAGCTGTAAGCCCTTCTAAAAGTATCACTGTGACACACGGAGCCAGACTCTAAAACTCAGAGACAGAGTGAGTTTTAGAGCAGGTATGTTTATTCGGCCGGACGCATGTGGGACATTTCCCCAAATACATGCGTGCCCCTTGCTTACACACGTGTTCTTTTATCCCCTGGAGTGTTACATATGCATTAAGTTTCCCCATGGGTCATTTCCTGGCTCCCCTCCCTCTCCGCTCTGTATGCTAATCAGCTTGTCGGTCCTCTGCGCCTGCGCAGCTGTCTCTGGTGGTCGTCCCAGGCTTCGGGGGTCATAAAAGGGATGAAGTAAGAATGGTCTTCTTCAGGCTGACTTTTCGACCCCACTGCTTTGCACATGCCCATTGATTCCTTGGCCACGGTCCAAGCCAGGGGCCAGGATCCATCTGTTTCCAGAACATAAGAAGCCCCATTTTTCAGTTGTCTTTACACCCTGTATCCTATTTTTCATATACATTCTTCCTCCTTATCAGGTCTCTCCTTGCTGCTCTGCACGTAGTCTCTTCCTTTCCCATAGGCCAGGATATGGTATATTCTCACGTAACCTAAGGATGTGGCCCTAAGCAATATCCATTATTTTATATGCCTATTACTATTCAATACCTTCTAATTTCTATGATTAATATCTTCTTGTTCTAACCCCATGTTTCAGTCCCCCCTTTTCAGCAAAATAGTAAATTCTTTTACTTAGTACAAGCTCCAATCTCTACGATATGTGTCTCCCAATGCTTTACCATGTATCTGGGATAAAGAGGTTAGTATTGTTATTCGTTGTAACAATTTGCAATTCCAAATGAGTATCACAAAGGATAGTGTTAAACTTATACCTACTAATATTAGTAAAACAGTAATGGGGTGACATAATGTATTTAGGATTCCAGTTGCAGTGGGCAACCATCCAAAAAGTGAATCCCACCAACTGTGACTTGCATCTTATTGTTGGCATTAATTAGCTGATGAGACACAACTGGTGCCAAATACAGAAAGTCACACCCTGAAATCCTAACAAAGTTACAAATACAAAAGTTAAGATAATTCTTACCGAGCAAAGTTACATTACCCTTATCTATTTCTATAAAAGTACACGCAGTTCTCAAACATACACAACCTTGACCAATATATACAAGTACAGTCCTTTGATTCGTATCCGGATGAATCTCAAAGTGACAAACACCTTGTTCAGTATCAAGACATATATCTTGAGCATCGATTGTGTTACTCTCACAAATGAACCCCTGTTGTTCCCGGGTAACGCAAGATTCTAGATTCACAGTTTGCCATTTTTCACCCACTCTCCATGCCCATGCCCTGTGCTCTGAAGGGTAGAGCACTGACTGCTCATGATTCAGTCCCAGTGCTATAATAGGATGAATAACATAAACTGTGGCATTGTGTATGGTGAGCACAAAGGCAGTAACAACGTTGTCAATCGAGTCATAGGTAAAGTTTACCAAAGTCCACCAAGACTGAAATTTCTTATCAAAATCCATAGCGCTGTCCCACACGGCCTTTCGAATATCAATTGGAAAGGCTCCTTCGCTTCCTTCCCTTATAATTGAGGCAGCTGTTGATTGCAACCATAATTGTGCCTGTATACAGCTAAAGGCCAGAGACACATTATCCTGAACCACAGCAAATGCATCTATGATTGACCCATGGTCTTAGTCCTCTGCCTTTTTCAACCTTGGCAGTATTCTCGAGATCTGCTACTGACTGGTTCCCAATGCTAACAAAGATGACTGTAAAGGTTGTTTTAATTTAGTTAAATCACTTGTTGCAGTGGCCAATTTGTTCATTAATATTTCAGAATCAATTCCATTTAGGACTCCCAGCCCTGTCCCTAATATTCCAGTCAGATCTCTTCGCATTCTGCCTCCAGTATATGCTTGTTTCTGCAGCCAGGTCATCCAACCCTCAAAGGACGTCTTTCTAAAAAGGGAGAGCAGGCTGGTTGAATTTTAGAGATGTTAGTTTGCATTAGTAATTCAACACGCTTAAGAGACCATTCTGGGTTAAACAATAACTGCTGTTGGCCTGTATTTCTTATTACATATGGGCCGATTTTGTAAATTTCAGGTCCGGGCCCAAGAGGCGTGATTTGGGTTTGGGCTGGGGTCATGGGCTCAGCTGTGGCATTTATTTTAAACTTGAAGGAGAGCCCAATGGTATCCCGGGCCCAGAGACAAACTACCTCAACAGTCTGTATTAATGTAAAGTTACACCAACAGTCTATTTCACTTGAACGACTACAAAGCTGCCAGTTTTTGTCCGCGGGAGATGTTAAAACACTAATTTGGGTTGCTCTCCTATGATCGGTTCCATTGATCATCCGACACCCTATCTTAATTTCTTCTCCTATGGTTCCTTGAAGTGACTATATTCTTTGTCTCTGCCACTCTTGTCTTTTGTATGCTTGGTTTCTGTGCATGACTACAGTTGATAGATTCAGACTTTTTATGTCAGAGTATTTTCCCATGGATCCAGTGTAACAAGTAAAGGCTTGGGACCAAGGCCATTCAGCATTACTCTGGCTAGAGGTGGGTTTTAGTTCTAGGATTGTGATTAGGGCTGCTAACAAAACAATTCTCTTGATTAGACTTTTGCAACCTAAATTGCTAAACATCCCCCGACCACAATATACTCATTTTGTTCGAGTGAATTTTAGTTTCAGTTCATTATCACCTGATGTTACTTTCCAAGGGGCCTCAGGAGCTTTCTTTACTCGAGAGTGGTGAATCCAGGTGTTCTGCTCTTGGATCTTAATTGCAGTGAAAGTGGTGAGAAGCACTTGGAACGGTCCTTCCCACTGCGGCTTCAAGGTCTTTTCTGTAAGAGACTTGACATACACATAATCCCCGGGCTGTATGTCATGCACTGGTCCATCTAGCCCTCTGCTCTGAGTTCCAGCCACGTGTTTTTCAGTTTCTCTAAGCTGCTTACCTAAGGTCACCATGTAAACAGCCAGCCTTTCTTCCCCAATTTGGGTGGATATTTCTTTCTGTACACCATATGGTCTCCCATAGAGCATTTCAAAGGGGCTCAGCTTTGTTTTGGTTCTGGGCTTAGTTCGGAGTCGCAACAATGCTAGTGGGAGAGACTGGGGCCAAGGCAAATTAACTTCTTGCCCTAGTCTCACAATTTGTTGCTTAATCAAATGATTCATTATTTCAACTTGGCCACTTGACTGGGGGCGATATGGTGTGTGAAGTTCCCAATCTATGCCCAGAAGCTGACTGACCTGTTGTACTATTTTAGAAATAAAATGAGGTCCCCTGTCTGAGGACATTGTGGCTGGAACTCCAAAGCGTGGTATTATTTCTTGTAACAGAACCTTTGTTACCTCCCGAGCTTTTGCAGTCCTGGTGGGGAAAGCCTCTGGCCATCCTGAAAAGGTATCTGTTAGTACCAACAAATATCGATACCCCCCTTTTCTTGGCAATTCTGAAAAATCAATTTGCCACTGCTGACCAGGTCCATGGCCCTTTCCAATTTGGCCAAGTTTTGGTTTAGGAGTATTCTTAGGGTTAGTCTGGAGGCAAAGTTCACACTGCCTGGCTACCTGAGTGACAGTGGCATATAAGTTCCTAGCAATGATTTTTCCAGTCAAGTAGTTATGCAGGGCATCAATTCCCCAGTGTGTTTTCTGATGTTCCTCTTTTACTAATGACGATAATAAATGGGAGGGGACAACTAGTTTCTTTCTGCTGTAACAGCCCATCCCTCCTGGTTATACGTTCCCTTTTCATCTTCAATTAGCTTTCTGTCTTTCTTATCATACACTGGCTTACCTTCTAGGGAGATTTGGCCATCAGGAATTAAGGGTCCCTCCACTGTTACCTCACCTTTTGCTGCTTCTTTTGCCTCTCTGTCCACCAGCTCATTTCCCTCCTCCAATTCTGAGTTTCCTTTTTGATGTGCTTTAATGTGCATGATTGCCGCCTTTTCAGGCAGTTGGACTGCTTCCAATAGTTGTAGTATCTCTTGCGCATGTTTAATGTTCTTTCCCTGTGAGTTTAATAGTCCTCTTTCTCTCCAGATAGCCCCATGGGCATGCACCACTCCAAATGCATATCTTGAATCTGTATAAATGTTTATTCTTTTTCCCTTTGATAACTCTAATGCCCGAGTCAGGGCAATTATTTCTGCCTTCTGTGCAGAGGTACCTGCTGGTAATGGTCCTGATTCAATTAGATCCCTTGATGTGGTAACTGCATACCCAGCATGTCACTTTCCATTGATGACGTAGCTGCTTCCATCAGTGAACCAGGTTTCCGCGTCATCCAGAGGGGTGTCCTTCAGGTCTGAGCGGCTGGAATAAGTGGCTTCGATGGTCTCCAGGCAATCGTGATGAATTGGTTCTCCTTGGTTCCCACTGAGAAAGGAAGCTGGGTTGACAATGTTAGTTACCACTATCTCAACATCATCTTGTTCTACCATGATAGCTTGGTATTTCAGAAATCGTTGTGGGGAGAGCCAGTGGCCACCCTTGGTTTCTAGGACTGAGGATACTGTATGAGACACTAGCACAGTCATCTTCTGGCCCAGGGTGAACTTACGGGCTTCCTGAATGTTCAGTACAACTGCGGCCACTGCTCTGAGGCAACCTGGCCATCCTTTTGCTGCTGCATCTAGCTGTTTAGAAAGGTAAGCAACTGCCCTTCTGTATGGCCCAGGTCCTGTGCCAGTATTCCCAGGGCAATTCCCTGTTTCTCATGAGAGAAGAGAAAGAATGGTTTACTCACATCTGGAAGTCCTAGAGCTGGAGCTGACATGAGGGCCTTTTTCAGCTGACCAAAGGCCTGTGTGGTTTCCTTTGTCCACTGAAGGTCTCTGCTTCCATTTGCAATGAGTGAATACAGAGGTTTCACGAGCAATCAGTAGTTGTATATCCATAGTCTGCACCATCCTGTCATACCCAGGAATGTTCTCGGTTCCTTTATCGTCTGAGGTTTTGGGGTTTGGCATATTGATTCTATGCGTTCTTTCCCCAGAGTCCGTTGTCCAGCACTGATTTCATTCCCCAGGTAGATCACCTTCTGTTTTACCACCTGAGCCTTTCTCTTTGACACCCTGTATTCCTGGAGCCCCAAAAAGTTTAAAAGGCTTACTGTCCAAGCCACGCACCCTTCTTCTGTGGGGGTGGCTATGAGGATGTCATCTACATACTGCAACATTTTGCCTTCTCCTGGTGGGGCTTCCCAGGATTCCAAATTCTTTGCGAGTTCTTCTCCAAATAGGGTGGGCGAGTTTTTGAAGCCTTGTGGTAAAACTGTCCATGTGAGCTGAGTTTTGCGTCCACTTTTGGGATTGCCATTCAAATGCAAAAATTTTCTGGCTGGTTTCATGGAGAGGGAGGCAAAAGAAAGCATCCTTCAAATCTAAAACAGTGAACCAAGTTAGTTCTGGTGTTAAACATGTCAACAAGGTGTAGGGGTTGGCTACCACAGGGTAGAGATCCTCAGTGATCTTGTTAACAGCCCGTAAATCCCGCACGATCCGGTATGTCCCATCAGGTTTGCGGACAGGCAGGATAGGAGTGTTAAAATCGGACTGGCATTCTTTCAATAACCCCAGCTGTAAGAAATTTTCAATTATCGGGCTAATTCCTTCTCTATCTTCTCTCCTCAAGGGATACTGCTTAATTCTAACTGGTTGTTTTCCTTCCTTGAGCCTGATTTGTATTGGTGGTGCATTTTTTGCCCTCCCTGGTACGTTGGAGGCCCATACTCCCGGGAAGACTTGATTCAGAATCTCTTCACTAATTTCTTCTTTAGCCTTAATGGTTGTCAGTATTAAGCTCAGCACTTCTACATATTTTTGTTCATTCGCCTCCAGAATAACTTCCCCATTTTTAAATGAAATAGTTGCCTCCAGTTTCTCCAATAAGTCTCTCCCTAGGAGAGATTCTGGGGAATTGGGCATGTATAAGAATTTATGGATGCCCCACTGTTTTCCATATTTGTATTTGAGTGGCTTGCAAAAATATGCTATCTCAGGTTGGCCAGTTGCTCCCCTGACCCTGACATAATCATTCCCTACTGGCACCAGAGCTTTGTTTAAAACTGAAAATGTTGCTCCTGTATCCACCATGAATTCCACCTCTTTCCCTCCCCTCCCCCAGTTTCATTTTTATAACCAGCGGATCTCCTGGGGTAAGGTCCCCCGGTCCCCTTCAAATACTTTCTGTGTGAGCAACCACCACCTCCCTTCCCCGGTTCCCTTTCCCATTTCCCTTTCGTTCAGGGCACTTGTTTTTCCAGTGTCCAAGTCTTTTGCAATTTGCACACTGATTTTTACCCAGCCGGGGTGGTCCTTGCCTAGGTGGTCTTTGTCTCTGCCCTCCTTTATTTTCTTCTTTTACTACAGCCATTAATTTTCTCATTCCTTGCCTATATCCTTCTTCTCGATTGCTGAAAACCCTCCATGCCTCTCCTAGCAAGACCTCCAACCTCCTTTCCTCTCCCCCCTGGAGTATCTGAAGTTTCCTCCTGATATCTTGACTAAATTGCCCTAAAAATAAATTTGCTAGCTGCTGTATCCCTATCTCTGATTCAGAATCTAATGATGTATAACGACGCATTGTGTCTCTCAAGCGATCCAAAAACTCAGAAGGATTTTCAGAGGGGTTCTGTTTAATTGCATACAAAGCTGACCAATTTATAGTCTTGGGGATGGCCCGCTCCACCCCCTTTGCTATCCATTCTTGGTAGTCACGTAACTTTTTTATTTGGCCCTCATCATTTGGGTCCCATTTTGGGTCTTGGAGGGGAAAAAAGTCCTTAACATCCTCTTCTTTTGCTTTGCAAAAGTCTTCTGCTAAGTCCCCTGCTGCTTTTAAAACTATCTGTCTTTCTGTGTCTGTCAATGCATCCAACAATAACTGAATATCTGACCAGTCTGGGTTATGCTGCTTAATCATATATCTTAACCTTTTAGCTGTTCTTATTGGGTCACTTCTATAGTTTTTGGCAACTCTTTCCCAACCTTCTAAATCAATTGTAGAGAAGGGGACTTTTATCAACACCCTTTCCTTCTCAGGTCCTATTGCTTCCCTTAAAGGGGCTTGTATGATTTCCTTTGTTTGTTTTCTAGTCCGAGATGCTATGGGACTGCCTGCACTCTCATCACTATCACTCTCAGGCAATGGTGGATATGATATAATCTGTAACTCAGAGGTGGATGGGGGAGCAGACGGTCCAGCCTGTCTCTCCTCCAAGGGGGCTGAACCTGTTCCTCCCCTTAGTCCCCTTTGCTCCTCAGGGGGTGACACAAATAAATCCAACAACTCCTGCTTTTGTGTTTCTGCTTGATAGACCTTATCACGATATGTGCAACGCTGGTTTATTGAGCAGGTGCTACAACATCGTTTAGGCTGCTTCCTATTAGCTTTGCCTTCCCTTTCTAGGGCTAATACCAGGGGGTCAGAAGGGGCCCTGATCCCACAATCCCTCTGCCATTCAGCGTGATTTCAGAGGGAGAAAAACATATCTGCATATGAAACTTCAGTCCACGTACCCTCACGTCTAAGAAATAGCATTAGTTCCAATAAGGTATCATAATCTAGGCTCCCAGTCAGGGGCCATCTGACTCCGTTTTCCAGACGATACAAAGGCCACCACTGGCTACAGTATTTTACCAGGGTGCGTTTGGACTCAACACCCCCCGAGCCTGCAATCTTCTTCCAGTTAGCTAGAATGCAGCCCAGAGGGCTTGCCTTGGGAATTTCTCTGCTCTCTCCCAGTCCCATTATTTTCTTATCTTATGTCTTTTATCCAGATCTTTCTCACACTCTTGCACAGTCTTTTCCTAATCCCTTTCTCCTAGCTCCAGATCTCTGGAATTAAATAGATCCTAAAAAAAACAAAACACCCTTTAAAATTTCTAGCTCTGGATTCTCCTGACTCTGCAGCTTATACTGAGCACAGTAACTGTGTCGCATACATGACGGGCAATACCACCACTCCCTGCAGGTCCTGCACTCAACCAACTCCCACTCTAGATATTGCCCTTGTGAAAACAGAGGGTCCTAAGGTTCAAATCCAAAACCACTGGGGGAAAAGGATCCCCTCCAGCTGTCCTGCCACGGCTAGTAAAGTACACTAAACAAACCCTAAAAACAATACTCACAGCAAAAACATCAAACGAATAGCAGTAGCTGAGAACAACATTTATCAGAGCAGGCCTCACAATGAAATACTTTACACAAAATACTCACAACAAAACCTTAAACAGCATTAAGCAAACCTAATACTCACAGCAAAAACATCAAAACAAACAGCACCAATAGTGCTTCAAACAAAATGCAATATCCAAAAACAACGCAAGGAGTTCAAAGAGTCCACACAAAGTTGCCACAATTATAACTTTTGACACAAGCATCAGAAATATGCCACGGTTCCCCAAACACAAGTTACTTCACACAAAACCTTTAAAACTCACACATACACCCAGACAGCAACAAAACTCACACACACATCAGTGCAAAATTCACACACATAAACAGACAGAACTCACACACACCTGGACAGTGCAAAACCCAAACACACATAGCAGACAAAACTCACATACACCTAGACGGACAAAACTCACACACACACACCACACACCCAGACAGCAACCATACACCAAGGATTCAGTGAATCCTCCCCCACTGCCTTTCCGTCGGTCAGCGGCCCTTACCGATAGCTGCCCTTTCAGCTACCGGTTACTTGCACGTCCAAACCAAACCAAGACCATGCTCTGTGCGGTCAGACGTCTCTGAGCGGCTTACCAGTGGTCACTACGGGGCCCCCCCTTTTTTAAAAGATACATACCGTTTCTCCGCTGGTTAGGAGGTCGTTCTCTGCCCCTGCAGTAAGCGACATGAGAAGCGGAGTTCCTCCAGAGAAATCCTGGGGTGCGCCTTAGGAAGTCCGCCCCCAAGTCGGTCCCACGGCTGGCAGAGAAGTCCCTTCGTGGTTGCCAATTGACACGTGGAGCCAGACTCTAAAACTCAGAGACAGAGTGAGTTTTAAAGTAGGTATGTTTATTCGGCCGGACGCATGTGGGACATTTCCCCAAATACATGCGTGCCCCTTGCTTACACACGTGTTCTTTTATCCCCTGGAGTGTTACATATGCATTAAGTTTCCCCATGGGTCATTTCCTGGCTCCCCTCCCTCTCCGCTCTGTATGCTAATCAGCTTGTCGGTCCTCTGCGCCTGCGCAGCTGTCTCTGGTGGTCGTCCCAGGCTTCGGGGGTCATAAAAGGGATGAAGTAAGAATGGTCTTCTTCAGGCTGACTTTTCGACCCCACTGCTTTGCACATGCCCATTGATTCCTTGGCCACGGTCCAAGCCAGGGGCCAGGATCCATCTGTTTCCAGAACATAAGAAGCCCCATTTTTCAGTTGTCTTTACACCCTGTATCCTGTTTTTCATATACATTCTTCCTCCTTATCAGGTCTCTCCTTGCTGCTCTGCACGTAGTCTCTTCCTTTCCCATAGGCCAGGATACGGTATATTCTCACGTAACCTAAGGATGTGGCCCTAAGCAATATCCATTATTTTATATGCCTATTACTATTCAATACCTTCTAATTTCTATGATTAATATCTTCTAGTTCTAACCCCATGTTTCAATTGAGCAATGTTTTGAGGTCTTATACCTGCCTGTCCATGGGAAATGATGAATTCATTCCTTGCTGTCCTTTGCTTTTGTGCACAGCTTTCTCTTTACCTATTAAGCTGTTTAATCTACAATGTTACTGCAGATCTGTTTGCTCTTCAGCACAATTTTACTACATTATTACTGAAATTTTTAGATTATTTCTTTGAATCTGCTGGTATAAATTCTTTCAGTGCTCTTATTACTCAGAATAAATGAAATACCTCAGTGGTTTATAGATGGGCAAGTATTTCTGCAAAGTTTGATAGTTGAATCCCAGATAATAACAGATTATTACCACAAAGGAATTGGTTGCTGCATTTTGGGAGGTCTGGCGATGAAATGGGGTTTTGCAGTTGTCCTAGTTTAAGGCAAGTTTGGGAGAAAACCTCCAGGAGGAGTCCCCAGAAAGCAAACCCCCCACGGCCCCTCCCCCACCTGGTTTGGGAAGAATTTCCTTGGAGAGAAGTGGGAAAAAATCCAGTTTATTTAACAAATAAAACACTCCCCAGTATAAAAAAAAAAAAAAAAACCAACAAAAAACAAAAAACAAAAAACAAAAAAAAAAAAAAAACACAAAAAAAAAACCCAACACCAGATGACAAAACTCTTTCACCACGCTGAAGAGATTACAAATTCAGAAATTCTCTTCTGGGAGTGGTCGCCCAGTTATCGATCTCTGGCGCTAGGGATGGCTGCTGCAGATCACAAAATGCAGGATCTCGGTGTTTCTTGGTGTTTCCCAGGTCCCAGTCTGGAGAAGGTTCAGATGATATTCAGGAAAGGGAAAGGAAAAAAACAGTCCAGGGTAAAAATTGGATTGCCTAGCTAAACTAACTAATAAACAAAAGCAAAAGCAAGGGCAAAGCGAAAGCAAGTAAACGAGCAAGCAAGCAAGCCAGCCTAGCCTCTCCTAGACACAGACCATGGGGGGAGGTGAGCTGGCTGATAACAAGACAAAACAAACCTTCACATTTCAGAGTCAGTCCTGAAGGCACAGAACATAATATCAGGCATAAACAGAACACACATTTGGGGATACAAGCACCATAACATCACCCTAGGACAGCAGTTCAGTCATGGCAATGTTCACTCTATTCCCTTTACATCTTGAACCATTCAGGCACATATCTCTGTTTTTTTAATTTTGTTTATACTTTCTTTCATGCTGGATATCATCATTCAACTGGAGGGAAATATGTTTAATTCTTTTGGGAAGTATGGAATGAAGATCCTGGAACCAATTTTAAAATAAATTCTGAAAAACAAGGGAATCCTGAGAATGATAAGTGTTTAACTACTTGATGTCACACTGGCAATCCTCCTTCCTTTCTGATCTCATTTTTATGACTTGGTAATCTTGGCCTCATACCATTTGCAGGAAAAGGACAATTTCATTGCTAAATGATCAAATTTAATATTTTTTAATTAATGAAACATAAATTAAATTTGTGTTTATCTTCCTAAAAGCAATAAGACTGTTGCTCTTTTTGCCTTCCTTAACCTGAAATTTTTGAGACTTGCTACTTAACAAACAAGACAAGATACTGTTCCAACAAGCTCTTGGGATTACTATTCAGTTAGTTTCTATTCTCTGTCACACTGCTTGCTAAGTTTTTTTTTTCTTTCTGTGTTGACCTCACAGCTATAAACACACATGACCTAAGAATACAAAAGAAGCTGGATTTCTCCTTAAAAAACAAGGGAGAATAAGAGATGCACCTGCACAGGAAAAAATCTATTCATTGCCTCATGAAATAAATTATTCAATGTATTGACTGAATCACCATTTTTTATCTAGTGCAATGTGAAAAAAAATTCTTCTGTTACTTATTATTGACTTAGTTATGTGTCATAAAGCTTTGGAGTTTAATTAACTTTCACCAGAGCAGGGTAATTTGTGTGAGCAGGTGACAATATTCCTATATAGTCCATTCCCTGAAATTCTCGTTTTATAATGATAAGCTACAAATAGAGAATTAAAAGGCCCGCACAGAATCTTGTTATGTCCTGCTTGCTTCTGTAGACAGGGATTGCGGTAATTTATTGGTACTATCCATATAGACTGATAAAGGCTCCCACGGCAAACCCTGCCTTCTCTTGCTATTGACCTCTTTGGTGTGCTCTGCTGCCTGCTCATCAGGCTTCCATCTCCAGCTTCCCTTTTCAGCTGATTGGGTTTGTAACTAAAAACTTCAATTCAACCTGGTCATGGCCCACTCAGTGCATGTTTATTCCAGCTGGACATCCTTGCCTGTCAGAATTCATTCACATGCTATTGGATTTCAAATGATATTTTTTCGGTAAGAGATGTTTGCCCCTTTGATGTTTAAATTATATCCTTCTCTCCCCTTATTCTAAAGCTGTGCTTTACTCCTAATAGGGCTAGCTCTCATTAATTTTAATAATATTAAAGGCAAAAATTCCTAATAGAAGTGTCTGAGCATTTTGTGCTGTGGATAGCACATGTGTGTCTCATTCTGATGCTGTTACATTTGCCTACTGTGTGCTAGCATTTTTTCATTTCTTGGACTGGCATCTTGCTTATTGAGAAATCACATTGCAGGAGTGTAAAAAAATAGGATACTTAAAAATATGTCTATTTTAAAATACATTAGTTATTTTAAAACACAGAATCACATAATATGCTGAGTTGGAAGGGACCCAAAAACATCATCAAATCCAATTCCTGGTCCTGCATTGCCCCATCCCCAGGAATCATCCATGTGCCCAAGAACATTGTCCAAACTTCTTGAACTCTGTGAGGCTGATGCTGTGACCACTTTCCTGGAGAGCCCAGACACCTTCTTGGTGAAGAATCTTCTTCAAAATATCCAACCTACACCTCCACTGACACAACTTCAGGCCATTCCCTCAGATCAGTTCCTGCCCCTCCTCTTCCTCTCATGAGGAAGTTGTAACTGAAGTGAGGTCTGTCCTCAGTCTTCTTCAGGCTGAACAGACTAAGGGGCCTCAGCCAGTCCTCATACAGCTTCCCCCAGGGCCCTTCACCATCTCTGTATCCTCTTTTGGACACTTTCTAAAAGTTTAATGCCTTTCTTATATTGCAGTGCCCAAAACTGCACACAGGACTTGAGGTGGCCACTCCAGTACAGAGCAGAGCCTGTACTGAGTGAAACCTCCCTTGCCTGCCTGGCGATGCTGTGCCTGATGCACCCCAGGACAGGGTTGGCCCTCCTGGCTGCCAGGGCACTGCTGACCCATGTTCAACCTGCCAGGACCCCAGGTCCCTTTCCATGGCACTGCTTACAGCATCTCATTTCCCAATCTGTCCATACATCCAGGGTTGCCCTATCCCAGATGCAGAATCCAGCACTTTCCCCTGTTGAACTTCATGTGGCTGGTGATTGCCCAGACCTCCGATTTGTCAAGGCCTCTCTTCATGGCCTCCTTGCCCTCCAGAGAGTCAACACCTCCTCCCAGTTTTGTATCATCTGTGAACCCAGTATCTTTTCCAGTCCTACATACAAGTAATTTATAAAGATGTTGAAGAGCAGAGGGCTGAGGATGGGGCCCTGTGGAACCCCACTAAAGACATGTCCCCAGTCTGATGTCACCCCATTCACTGTAACACATTGTGCCTGACCTGTGAGCCAGTTGCTCACAGCAACAAATCCTGTGATGTGTTTATCCAGCTGTGGGCTGCACATTAGATCCAGAAGGATCCTGTGTGAGGCCGTGTAGAAGGCTTTACTAAAATCCAAAGAGATTACTGGATTCCTTGATCAGCTGGGTGGGTTACCTTGTCATAAAAGGAAATCAGATTTGATAAGCAGGATTTTCCTCTTATGAAGCTGTGCTAGTTCTGACCAATTACTGTGTTGTCCTTCAGGTGTTTTTCAGTACCCCCAGAATAATCTTCTCCATAACTTTACCGGGCACTGAAGGGAGACTGACGGGCCTGTAGGTTGTAGAAGTTTTTATAAGCTTAGTTTAACACTGAATTAGAATATACAAATTTCTGAAAGTTCATTTTACAGGAACATTATTTATGACACGAAGTATTACTATGGTTTAATATATTTTAAATTTTTTCCAGGTATCTTCACACCAGATTTATTTTAAGGAATAATGAATATAAACAGTTGTTTTCAGTGGTAGTTTTAAGGAATCAAAACTCATGGAGAACAATATATTTTCTTAAGCACACAATCCAAACAAACAAAACATACATGAGACAGAATCTTACAGAAAACCCTATGAAGTAAGCTTTAGTTCTCAGAGAACTATGCTGATCCTGTGCTCCAGACATTCTTTCTCTAACCTAAGCAACATCATATTGAGAAGGACTGCAAACTCACATGAGGGTATGTGGTGAGCACTGGTCCAGGATGGTCAGGAAAGACGGAGATGAGAGATCTCTAGAGCCCGGTCTTAGGATATATGGTTTATTGTGGGGGTCCTGCTCTGAGCTTCCAGGCGCCCGAAGCAGGCCCCAAGGAGTGGGGGCAGGGTGAGATAGCAAGAGGGTCCAAGAGAGCAGGAGGCAAAAGGGAAAGAAGATGGAGAGAAGAAGAAAGAAGAAGCAAGATGGCCCCAGCTTCTCAGGTACACCTTATCAAGGGGACTTGAAGGTGGGTGCGCAAAACGACTTTGGACCAATGGGATTACAGATACATCATACTTCAGGGGAGGGTAACAAGTGCAAGATAAACTCTACATTTTTGAGGAATGAGACAGAACACTTTATCTGACCCTTTGCTTGGTCTGTGGGTCAAAAAAGGGAGTCATCTTCCACCAGTTACACCACTGCCTGCCAGTTACTCAGCAACCAAGGTCTGTCATCTCAAAACTTGTTTTCATCTCAAACTGGCTTGCATTCTCTGCACTTTCCCAATCCCCTGCTAGGCAATTGTACCTATAAGGCCTTCCTGTTTCATCTTCCCCTAGAAGGGTACAGTCAATTTAGTTTGTTAAGAAAGAGGTCTTACTATACTCTAAAATAATTCCTTAGTTTCTGCTGCAGTCTCATTTCTTCCCTACCTCTTGAGCAAGGTGGATGCCAGCGCTAACAAAAATTATTTGTCTTTTTCTGGTTAAAAGTTGATTTACAAAACTATGAAGGAAGCAACTGGTCTTGATCCAAACAGAGTTTTCAGGCTTGCATCATGAATACAAAGGCTCACACACCAGATTCTTGGCTAAAGCAGTACAACATTTTTATAAAATTACCAGTAGTTTAAGTTACCATTGATTTATCATCATTAGTGGGATAAGTGGTACTCTTGTATTTATAATGAAAAAAAAACCAACCCTCAACTTCCATAAGCTGTCTACTGTCCTCCATTTTTGTGAAGTACAGGTATTGCAAGTCAGAAACTTCTGTAAGAGAGGTAGACTCTGGAGGTTCTAATGGAAAAGGAAATGTTCTCAGTTGTCCTTAAAACAATGGAAATTGCTATGCTTGGACAGACACTTCCCATCCCATCTCTTTTGTTCCAAACTCTTGGATTGCACAGGCTAGCAAAGTACTGTAATATCAGAAATAGTAAGAGGAAAATAATATTAATTCATCCTTTGTATAAGAGCCAAAATAAAATTTCAGCAGTATGCAATGAGAAATAACAGAGGTCCAACTTTCGTTGGAAGTAGGAGGTATGGAATCTGCCATATGAGTGGCTTCATCTTGGTGCATTTATATACAGGACTCCTATGCTCATTCTAGAATCATAGAGGCTGAACACTGGAAAAAAATTGATCACCAATATTAGATTTTACATATTCTCTTTTTTTCATTGATACTTACTTTTCCAGTGTTATTCTCATGTAAGTGTGTTTTCGTAGGGATCTCTGTCCCATAAATGTACCCATAAATGTCCCCATAAATGTTTATTTGTTATCCATTACTTCAAATGCTCACACAAGTTTTAACCCTCTCCTCTGTGAATTCCATATTTACTTGGAATTCAGGCTTATTTACATAGTCCTGGTGGGTATCAGAGTACATTTAAGGAGAGAATTTATGAGAAGTTTAGGAACTTGCTAATAGCTCTCCACATCTGGAGAAAATTTTCATACCTGGGGGGACTGCATGGATGATGGATGGACCTAGTAAATATGGAAAGTGGTTTTAGTAAGTGCAATTCAGTGACTGTGGGACTCTAGGGCCCTGATTTAACCACCTGTCAAGCTGGTAGGTACTGAGGGAGATGCTGGCTTTGCTCCTCCTACACTTCCGACTTTGCTCAAATACCTAAATTTTCTGTTGTCATACATTTAAAACAGATCTTTTACTGATCTTTCAATCTTGTGTTAGTTTTCTCTGTGGGAGCTTGAGATGTTTGTGGAAAGAAATGTAGCTTGTCATGATCTATAACCATTACCAAATACCAAAGCACAGAAATCAATACCCCAAGCTTGAGTGAAAATACCACAAACTTGCTTGCATTAAAATGCACAAAACATGCACATTTTAGTGTTACCTTTGCTCCAAAGTGAATTTGCTTTTGCTATCTTACCATACTAGCTTTTTTCCCTCCCACTCTGCCCCCAGCCCAACGTATTTGTTGGCTGTGACTAGAGCTTAAGACAGTGTAAAACCAAAAGCAGTAATTGCATTCAGAGGTGGGGGCAGAACCCCTGAACATAATTGGATAAAAATGGTTTTGTGATCCCTTAAAGGGGGACAAACACTTCAGTTGCTGATTGGCACTAGAAACAAACCTTTGCCCTGAAAACAGAATTGAACCCAGTTGCCTGGCAGACATATTAGTCTCTTTCTCAGGGGAAAAGTAAATGGATTGCTCAGGAGTTTTATGCTTATCAAGCAACTAAGACAGTCTAAAACTGTTTGTTTTCCAATTTCTTTTTACATGTGATCAGGACATAAGGTTAGAAAGACATTTGTATAACAAAAGCATTTATAAATTCTGCATTTTTGAATTAGAAACTTCTTTCTGTGTCTTCTATTGCCAATTCATCTGCAAAGTAGGTATTAGCAAATTCCCTGTAGGGTTATATTTTTAATGTAGCATTAAATTACCTCTTTAGATTTTTAGCAGCAGGGATTTTCATTTCCATCTATTGCCCCAAATAGTTTACCATCACATCTACTTGCTCTTAAATCTAGTATATTTAAAGATGTTCAAATTTTTCTGCATTATAACAATTTTAATTTTTACATTTTTGCAACTCTATTATTAGGCAGATGGTTAGAGTTTTAATTCATTGTAGATACACAGGAGTTCATTCTTCTTAAAAACTGAGTCCATTAGATAGCTATTTGCATCTTTTACTTTTTTTTTCTGAAAAAAAACCTCACAACAAAAAAGCCTTACAAGAAAACTACCCACATCAAGCAGTACAGATAAGAAACCATTGCTGTGGATGTTTCATCTACTATTAGTTTTGAACATATGATGCTACAGAACTATTGCAAAGTTCTTATAAATGACCACAGAATCTTCGTTCAGCGAGAGAGATTCCTCACAGCTTGCCTTTCAGATGATAACCTACCTGCTTTGTACAAAAGAATACTGCTCTCTAGTGGAATATGGGAAAAGATTCACTGACCTCACCACTTAGCTGCCTCTGCCTGCATTCTTAGCTTTTTGCAGATGAAAGGCAGCTTAGCTTTGTCCTAGAGTTATGACATGTTATGACATATGGCTGCAATTACTGTGATACTATACTGTGAAGTGGCTTTTCTTTTGTAATCAAGTAAAAGAATTTTTTTCCCCCTGCAAAGTCCTCTGTAAATTGAAACCAGTGGTGGGTTTTTTTTTTAATTTTCTTTTCTTTTTTCTTTTTTCTCTTTTCTTTTTCTTTTTTTTTTTTTCTTTTTTTTTTTTTTTTTAAGAATGCTGATGTCTATATCAAGACTGTGGAACTAATAACTACTTAATTTAGAGGGGACCTCATAATAATTTAGCTGGCATAAGGTTAATTTGGAAATGATTAATAGCTACATTTCTACAGCTGGAAATTTTAATAATCTCTCTCTCTGGAATTTATAGTGATAATATTTTATATTCAGGATTTGCTTTCTGTTGTGATCATTGCCTCCTTTGGAGTGTGAAAGGTTTTCTGAAGCAGGGATCAAGTTGTACAAATCATTCAGTGCATTCTGTCTGTCTCAGCGGGTGGGACACTATGAGAACACATACACATGCACAAAATGTGTTGCTTTTAGTTTCCTTCCTCCAGGGCTAGCTGTAGATCTGTCATCTGTTTGGCTAGACGTGATGGGATCAGGGCTCCTTTGACAGCATTAATCGCTATCACTACTCACAGCAAGCCTGCAAGCTAGTGAATTGACATGCTGGACATACTTAAATTTGGAATGTAGTGCAGGACTGAAATGAACCTAACCTGGAATATGCTGTAAATGTGCATTCAAAACAAGCATCCACTGCTTTGAGGTATTACAATGTTAAACCTGGAGCCAGCTGTTTTCTGAAGATTTATTTTCAACAGGTCTTGTCCCTTAGGCGCTGGAAACTAACTTAAAACATCATCTGCAAAAGAGCTGGTTAGCCAATGCCTGGAGTGCCTGGTTCTTGTTTTGTTTTCTGGAAATGGAGGCAGTCACAGTAGGTTAATGCAGGAATTTTCTGAATAGTACCTTACTGAATAGCTTTTTAAGGCACTTAATTATCAGAAAGAAAATAGAGGTATATGAAGATATCTGTAAATAAATACAATATTTTTTTTCCTTAAAAGAAATAAGTGAATTGCAAAAGTTAAAAACTGTACCCCTTCCACCCCCCCACCACTGAACCAAACTGAAAGAACCACAAAACACAGTAAACAAAAAAAAGGCCTCCTGAAGCAGACAAGGGAAGTAAGCATAGGATGGTTGCCTTAGATGCTTTACTCCTTTCTTTTCTGAAGAGTGTCCTCATTATTCAAGTGCAGATGAGAAATTTATGAATTTCTAAATATCAGTTTAGAAATTTGTGGGATGCCACAATTCATTGGCAACTATACTGAAACCAACATATTGGAAGAATAGCTCCTCTTCTGAGAAACTCAGAGCATTTGAAATTTGTTCTGATTTATACTGTTGACTAGTCATTAACAATTTTGTAAAATTTTCACTAGTCACAAATCTTACCAATAGGAAAAGTTTCCACATACAGTTTACTCAGTAATGTGGTATATTTTATTAAGACAAATCTGCTATGTTGCCATCACACCAAAATGGAGGTTTTCTCTTTTGTTTGGCAAACATGGATAGCTATTCATCACCATGAATTTCTGCTGCCATCTATGCCAGAAATTAATTCCTAAACTAGAATAAACCCCCCAAAAATTTGTAAATTTATAATTGAAACATGGAGGGGTTTAGGATGATGAGATTATTGTCTTTTTTTACTGCCAAGGAAATTAAGGTAGAAAGAGTAGAAGATGAAGTGTTAAAATTATATGAGATTTGCACTGGCACTGGGAACAGAATCCAGATCCTTTGCCTCCTACTCCTGTGCATTAACTGGAATATTATGCTTCCTTCCCTGGAGTATTTAAATTCATTCATTTCCACTGGTAATGGAGAGTTTTCCTGAGGGGGGGAAGAAAAACTATAAATTGAAAGTATGAACAAAACCATCTGAAATAGAAGAAAACAGAAACAGAAATCATCTGCAAAATCTGGTACAGTGATATAGAACAAATAATGAACTATGGGTATCATGTGATAGTTTTAATGCATATTAAAGCACATATAGCAGAGTGATCTTTCATAGTTCTCAGATGACTTTAGCACTCAAGTTGCAGGATAAAAAACACAGGTATTCATTCTGTGGCATGATGGCAATATTCAAGTTATACATCAAGGCTTTCACTGTGCAGTAGGTGATAACAGAAAGCTCATGGGTTTCTCCTGAACAAACTTTCCATACATGATGTTACTACTGGAGATGTGGTTTCTGACAGAGTGAGAAAAATTTCCTTCTGCTTCAATAAAAAATATTGACATTTTCCTATTGGCTCAGTAATTATCATAAATTAATTGGGATAGATGATTGTGAAGCACATTAAACATAATAAATACTATTTAAGTACCAAGTAATGTCATTATTGATTTACAGTACCTTTTGCAAACATCAGAGTTTTACACAATAAGAAAAACAATGATTAGTACAGCACACGGTTTTATTTTTTAAAGTTGAATTATATGGGTAAATTACAAAATAGTTAGAGTGAAAAAATCTTTCAAGCCAACATTCAAAGGAAGTCAGGGAGTTAACTGTTCAGCTTTCATCTCAGAGAGTGCAATAAAATCAGAAACAGATGAGAAAGGCCACATTCCCTAGAATAGCACATAGTAAAGTTGATAGACGAGGTAATACATCAAAAGACTAATTATACATTCAAGATGAACTTTGAAATGTCTCTAAGTAAAGAAGAGTAGAATCAAAATAGCCTTCATCCACCTATCTCCTATTCTCATGGGTCACAACCCCTAGATATGCACATGAAAACATTCTCTTTCATATGAACCTGCCTCATATCTAAGTCCATAAAGTCTCATGTCTAAGTCCATAATTTCCACGGCACAAGCAGTGAGTATGTACATGAAACACACATGATGGGGAAAAAGACTTGGTGTTTCCAAAGCCAGAGACTGGAGATGGGGCTTTCAGGACATATAAGGACCCTCTAAAAAGATACAAGTGTTTGCTAATTTGTAACTTGCTTTTGTTTTTCTTCATCATTCTTCCATCTGTCAACTCTCCTAAAATATTGTTGTATCAGCCCTAAAGAGTTTTACCAAATGCACAAGAATTTTCAGTGTGCATTTGGAAAAAGGAAATGCTGGAGATTCACATCCCATAGGGAGTTATTGGATATGCTTAAGTGCTGAATTTTATCTGGAGATTTCTACTTCAAAAGCATATGTATATAGGAAAGACTTTGATGTTACATCTGTCTTCTGTGACCTCTCATACTATTTCTTCACAATATTTAATATAATGGCCTTACAGACTATTTTGAGCATCAGTATGACCTTGGGCAATGAAATATAAAGAATGAAAACAGACTACTTCACAGTTATCAGACTGGATCTTGTATCCAGAACTGTGTCTGCAAGGTTTCTTGAGTCCACATTAATATTTTCAATTCAGGGCAATTCAGGTGCTTTAGACTAGAATTGTTCTCAGAGCTCCTGAAAATTTCCAGATCACAAGTTTGGAGGCATGTGCTAAATTCAAAGGAAACAGCAGATCCATTATCAAAGGAGGCAGCTCTTGACTGTCCCTTCATTGTAACATTATAATAACTTTACTCTTATTGTCAATGCATCAGTATCTCATGTCCAACTTCTAAATAACATTTCTCAGAAGGGGAAAAGAAGAATACACTGGGAAAAGTGAAAGGAATACAATAATGGAAGTACTAAAAAAGACAGGATTTAGCTTGGAATCCCCAGAGCTCATTAACCCCTGACTGCCTTGTTAAAAGCTGTCAGAAGGGCATTTGGCATTACTATTGCAGTTAATACAGTGTTTAGAACCTATACTGGCTTTCTTTATTGACTTATGAGCTGTACAAGATACAGAATTTGCAACAGTGCAATCGAGATGGCATTTAGATTGCATTTCCTATTGGTTTATAATATTCTGTTGATAGGAAATGTGACTCAGATATTTCAGATACTTGTATCTGTGGCCATGAGTAACTGCAGACATAGCTGTGATGGGTAGGAAAAATGGACTGCTGTTTCATAAGTCCAGTGAGGTCCATAGAAAGTGAATATTTAAGCTCCTGCTTAGTCATAGCAACAAGAAATTATTAATCTTCTGTTATTTTAAGCAACCTATTCCTAAAAAGGAATATAAAAAATATCTTTCCATGGTTTTTGTTTTTTGTTTTGTTTTTTTTTTTTTTTTTCATGTTTGGGCTTCTAGGAGGAACTTACTGTGCTGCTTAGAATTTTTTTTGAGAACTGATTCTCAGACATTGAGTACAGATGATCTGAAGAAAGCCTACAAGAGAGCTGGAGGGGTTTTTTTCACTGGAGGGGGTTTTTTTCCAGAGAGTATGTAGTGATAGACAAGGGGTTATAACTTTGAACTGAAAGAGGATAGGTTTAGGTTAAATATTAGGGAGAAAATCTCTGCTTTGAGGATGGTGAGGGCCTGGAATGACTTGCCCAGAGAAGTTGTGGATACTTCATCCCCAGCAGTGTTCAAGGCCATATTAGATGGGGCTCTGAGCAATCTGGTCTATTGGAAGGTGTCCCTGCCCATGGCAGGGGAGATGTTGGAACTAGAAGATCTTTAAAATAATTTTCAACACAAAGTGAATCTGTGATTCTGTGGCCACTCCGACAGATGTTGATAGAGGTGGCCACCTTCCCAAGAGTGTCTCTTGGAAAGGATGGATAGTTCCACAAACCACCAGACACTCAGGCAGCCAGGTGTAGTGTAGTAGCGTGACCCAGAAGAACGAGAGAGACTCTCTGTATAAGGTTCCAACTGATGTTTATTCTCCGAAGGGTAGGAGGGTCCAGGGATAGCAGGGTAAAAGGGCAGGAGCGAGGCTCAGGGCACCAAGTTGAAGGGTCTCAGTGACAGAGAGCCCCGAACAGGGGAGGATCCAGGTATATAACAGGGGCAGGGTAGGTGGGGCATGGAAACTGGGGAACCAATGGGAGAGAGGACAAGGGGAGGTGCGAGGATGGAGTGATGGGATGACAACCAATGGGGACATAGAAGAGGAGTGACACATAAAAGGAACCAGTGGGGAAACAGAACATTGAACTTTCTAGAACAGGGGAGTGCACCACAGTTGATTGGCACCACAGTTTTACATAAAGAATAGTGAACCATGGGAAAAAGTTGCAAATCCTCACCATAACTTAACAAATGTATCTTCCCAGGAAATTCCCGCCCCTCCATTTTCTGTGCAGCCTACTACATGATTCTATGGAAAAAAAAAGAAATTTTAAACAATTATTAGGGTAGGGGTGATGCTTCCAAATGGATATTAATCTCTGTTCATTACTAATGAAAAAGTTTCTACTAAATCCTCAGAGATAATATTGGAGGAAATCTAAGCTTTGTCAGAGTTTGTCTAGCTTTTTCATTTGACTTTAAAAGAGTATGATTCAGCCAACAGAACAGAAGAACAACTAATACTAAAAGGGATGTTGTATGTTATACTTAATGCTGTTCTGAAAGATTTTTCCACCTGGAAACTCAACCATTTAATGAGAAAATGAGAGTAAAATGATACTTACGTATATATATATTTTGGTTTCTGTTCGTAAAGCAAATTGGCAGATCTACATAAAGATGGTCTTCTATTGTTGAGATCAATATAGAGAAATGTACAAAAAATCCTGTTGTCTTCTTTCTGTAGCTGCAACATTGCCTTGATTGTAATATTGAGGAAAGGTAGAATAAGATACCAACACTTTATAATGTTTCTAACTGTCAATTTGTACACCAACTTTTAGTTGACGGTTAATTAAAACTCAAAAAGCACACTGTTTAATCTTGAAATATCAATTTTCACTCATGGGACAAGACTACAAATGCCAGAGCCTGGTGGCAAGTTTTAACATTCATAACTAAAGGAGAAAGTATCATGTCTGCTAATTGTCTTCCTTGTACCAAATGGCATCAGATTTCCAATCGTCTGGACATCCCTTTTCTATGGCTTCTCTCAATCATGGTAATCAACTTTTAATTAATACTAATGAAAATGAGAAGGAAAATCCTAAGTGGAAAGAGCAAAAACGGGAGAAGATGAGAAATTTCTTACCAACTTCTTCTGTGAAACTCATCTTTTACATTATCTGAAACTTTCCTGTGACTAGGTTTGCATTATTATGATGATGTATTTCTAAGAAGCTGGGAGAAGTGATAGATTTTTTTACCTCAGTCCTTTGGAGGAAATTCATAATTCTTGCACCACTGTAATTTTTGTACCACTTTAATTTCTGTTGTTTCAATGGTTTGAAGACAATGTGCAGCGAATGAAAGAACCTTTTGAATTACACTGGTAGTGGAATGTACCACAATGAGCTTTTAGGTATTATGGTATAGGTATTTCTAAAGATAGAAAGACTTTGATTTAATATGGTTTTTTAAATATCTGCCACTGACTTCCAGACAAAGAAGGCTCCTTACTTTACATCAGAATTTAGATGAAAAAACATCATTGAAATCAAAAGAGTTGAAGCTAAGTAAACTTAGTCCCTTAGAAGCAAATTGAAGCCAAACTTTCTCCCTAAATATTTTTACAACATTCACTATTAAAGTTGCTGCTTATTAAAAGTTAATAAAAACCCTCTTGATCTGCAGATAAATGTAATATCTGCTTAAACCATCAAAATACGTAGGTAATTTTGGAAGTCAAATTTCAGATCTCAGACTGTGTAATAAGTTAAAAAATGTCTCTAAACTTCCTGGTGAAAATTAACACTGCAAAGTTTGGGGTTTTTTTTTTGTTTGGTTTTTTTTTTGTTTGTTTTTTTTTTTTTTTTTTTTTTTTTTACTTGATTGACAAAAGACCAATGTTCTTCTCTGGAAAAGGTTATAAAAGCTTTGTAGGTGATATGTACTCATCTGTGGAGGTCAATACATCTAACTCTGCAGACATGTCGTATATCGTGTACTACTTTTTGTGTTAAACTAATAAAAAATAGGCACACCTTTTGGGCATACATTTTAGAATATGCAGTGTGTGCTGACTGACACCATGATAATCTGGACCATATTAGAAAAAAAAGTTTAATCCTGTTTTAGTCTTCTGTTCACATAAAATAATGTGGAAAATATGCCTAAGCACAGAGTTTATTTTCAAGATGCATCTGAATCATCCTGATTAATAGATGTTCTCAAAGTTTGTGGACAGAATTGTATGGATTTCTTGCATGCAACTTTCATCCCTGTACATATTACCAGAGTATATCTTTATATGCTCAATGTACTGTTTCTTTGTATCTTCCCAGCTCTGCCAAGTCCACTCCAATGTTGAATTCACTGTTAATATGGATGGATATTGCAAAATAGCCAGACCTCCTACTAGGTTAAATCAGCACTACAGCATTTTTACTAATATTTTCATATTAATAATTACTTTTTTCCCTTTCCTTTATTTGTTTTTGTTCTGACAATTTGAAGATGACTCAAGTTTTTTACTCATTCTGTGTCTAAAGTCTTGCAGATAAGATAAAGGTAATAATATATAGGAATATAGGAATTGATAAATGCACTGCTCTGTATTTCTGAGAGATTTAACATCTTGACACACGACCAGCTCTGCTGACATTGTAATATGCCTTACATTATTTCCATAAATTAATAATTTAAGGTTAAAAGCTCTAAAATGCTCAATATGAATTTATCTAGGATGTACTGTGATGATCATGCTTTTGTTTTGTCTATACACAGCTATGATAATGTTGTAATTTCCAATATGCTGCTAATCATGTGCATGGTTTTACCTAGTGTAGTTCAGTACTGAGAAAATAAGAACCTGAGAAACAAACAGATGTATCTCAGAAAGCAGCTGTTTGCTGTTAGACAAATAACTTCAAAGAACTGCAGGGAAATAAAAAGTTTGTTCCAGTTTTGTCATTGATTTTCCACATTGGATGCTTTGATAAGTAATAATCTGTGTCCAAGGCTACAAATGGGATTATTGTGTCAGAACTATCTTCTGGAGGATTGCTATATTTCTAAATAATTTAAATCTGCTCAGGTGCTACAATGCTGAGAATGCAGTCATAACAGTAAGAAAAAGATGCAGACATTTAAGGAGTTCCTTTTGGGTTCAAAATCCAGGGATGAGTAGAAAATTCTGGTATGTAGGACACTGGTTTGGAGTTTAGAATAAGAATACTCCTCTTGATTTTGGCAACAATTTACAGACTTTGAGTAAGTTACTGTACCATCAGCGCTTCTCAACCAATATTCATGAAATTTGAATATTTATCTTAATAACTTACTTTGATATCTATGAATATAAGGAGCAATACAGGATATAGGCATTCATACTACAGTAATTTCAAATCAAATGGAATGTGTGCTATACAGGACCCTACCTTATAGTTCAATATGGTTTAAAGGTAACTTTTATTTTTAAAAAAATCATCATCTTATGCAAAACCTCTCTCAAAAAGAAAAAAAAAAGACATCAAAAAGATATTTGGCTGCTCTCCTGTAAACTTACTGCTTAATTACAAGTTACGACCCCGTGTTTTCCTCTAGAAATATCTTTAAAATATGCTTCATGCTGAAATAATATTTTTCTGCTTTTTCCAAATGTCAGTCCCAGATATATGTATGTACAAATTAATTATTTATTCAAGAATTCAGTTCTGCGTAATCTCTTATTAGTGCCAAACAAAAAACTCAAGTGGAAAGAGAACTTGCTTCACAGTCCTTTCTTTCTCCTCAAAGAAGATTTTTATTGAAGTTAAGATTCTGCTTATAATTTTGCTAAAAATATCGAACTTGGTGACAGTTACTTAGTCCAAATACATATCTGGAAGAAACTATTTGAAGGTTTGGACCAGGCTCATATATGTTATTGCCAGGTGCAATAAGAGAAGGAGAAGAAAGGGAGATGCTGAAGAGAAGAAGCATCTTCATATTGTGGAAGCTGGAAGAGATATCCAGGAAGGATCATGTGTTCAGGTGTTGCTGCATTTTGGGGCTGGGAAAGCAAAGGTGGCACAGCCTCTCTCAGCCAATAAAGAGTGAAAATATGTAGGTTAGTTCTCCCTCACACCTGACATAGCCAAGTCATATGGGCATACAGTGCTATATAAGCAAAGCCACATACCTTCTGTGCTTCCTGGGGTCTGCCCTTCAGCACAGATACAGTAATCTGATGAGAATTATTTGACTGGTATTCTTAAGAGTTTAGGTGATATTGCAGTACTCAGAGTTGCTTGAGTCTGAGTTCTTGATGATCTGGGAAATCCTGGTGTTTCCTACGTAATGGCTTGATACCACTGACCATAACTTCTATCTCTCTCAAACTCCCTACTAAAAAGGTTTTGGATGTATTTGGATGATATTGTACATATATCTCATAGTAGCAACTGATTACAGAGTACTGAAAAGTATTGTTAAGAACAAATCTATTTTGTATTTTAGCTATTAAATCTTTTCAACCACTTTCACATTGAAAAATGAGCCAGAGCAGCTAAGTTACTGCCACCCTACAAGTAAAATTGCTAGACCTGTTCTAGTCCTCCCTGCCTTTCCTCCAACTCCTTCCCCATCCACTCCCCCCTGCCATTTAAAACAGTGTGAAGCAATGATGTTGGGGCTAAATTTAAAATGCTTAATCTCAGTCCAGAAGAAAAAAGGAAAATTAAGAATTAATAAATGTATTCCAGATTTCCACTGTTCTGGGATTCTTGTGTAGCTGTGAGTCCAACACATAAGTAGCTAGAACTCAGTTACGTCTCTGTTTAGAAGTCACTGCACTTGGCTGGATGTATACTTCTTGTTAAATGTTGTCTAACATGAAAGTGAAGTTTTAACTGAGGTTTTGTGGGAGATTTTGTTTGTTTGGTTTTAATAATTGCAAAAAAGATCTAGAAGTCTGGTTTTTTAAAATTATTTTTCATTTCTTGTTTATTAGAAAAGTAGATCCTTTCTAGACTTCTGAGACTCAGAGGAATGGAGGCTAATGAGGTTACAACATATGGTATACTCTGAAATGTACAGCAGGACCGACCATAACCTCTACTAGTCTGTGATTTCTTGTCTGTAGAGCATACTAGTGTTTCATAAGAGACTAACAGAGGAACTAGGCACAAGAATACTTCCGCTACTCTGCCCCCCTAGCTCCAGCAGCCAAGATACAGAGACTTCCTGGATTCAATTTTGTTCTTAGACTGATCATCCCTGGAATTAATGGTATGTGAAGATTTGAGAAAGAAAACTTTAGAACTGTCTTGGGACAGCTAACTAGAAGGAGAGACACCTTCATGCAGGTGATGTTTATCCTTTCCCCAGTACTAGAAGTTTGCTGAGAATAAATAACTGTGCAGGAGAACAACAAAGTCATGGTTTCAAAATACTCCACTGTGTTTAGTGGAGGAGGAGAGCTTACATAACTGCAAGGAAAAACTGAAGATGGTAGCTTTATTTTTTGACTATGCTGAAAAATGCAAACAAGTTGAAAAAGAGAAAAGCAGTTCAAATAAAACTCATGTGAAAAATATCATCCACAATATAGTAACTTTTATATCATAATATGACTTTTATATAATAACTTCCATTAACATTTTTGGAAATGTACAGAATGGTACTTGAGTACATGCTAAATGTCATGCTTTTGAGATTTGTAAGAGTTACAGTTGATCTAGTCATATTTAAAATAGCTGCTGAAACACTAGCTGGAGTTGAACACTTGGAATCAGTCTATAGGGTAAGGTATCTGTGTTTTTCATTGGCATCTCCTACAGCACTCTGCTTTTGAACTTCAGCTAAGGAAGACTGTCAGTCTGAATAAGTGTTTCCTCAGCTAAAACATGCAGCACATCAGGAAGAACTGAAAGTCTACAAGTTCCAAATTTCCGCCTACTGTTTGCAAATTAAATACAAATGTGAACAGCAGGAGGCTGACTTTTAAAACAGACAAGTGTTACCACACATTTATATGATGGCTCCACTTCAAGTCTCTATATTGGCTTCCCTTCACCTTCTGCATCTAATTAAACTCCTGCTTCCTGATTTATGGTTGTCCTATGGCCTCTGCAGCATGGCACAGAGAGGAAACTAAGGGAGGCAGTGGAGAAAAATTTTGAAGGAGCAAACACGGAGAAAGTGAGAGAGACTAGAAAGTATAATCACTAATATAATCACTAATATAATCACTAGTGGGGCTTTAAGAGAAAGCTAAAAAGTGTTTGGTGACCTTTAGAAGTGAACAAGTCAGGGAAAACAGTAGTTCCTCTTTACTTCGCAACTCAAATTTTTACTAATGCAGTGTCTAAGGACATCCCCCGTGTCTTTCAGATTTCTGCTAATTAGCTGTCTGTGTAGTATATACATTCAACTATTTCTTGCTTTTTATTTTTCTCTTTACTTCCTACCCTAAACTATTTTCTCACTCACATCCTCTTTAACATATTACCTATGATAATATTGTAGTGTTTCTTCTGTTGCCCATAATAATCTTTACCTGTTCTATTTGAGCTCTTTTCTTTCTTTCATTCTTTTTCTGCCAAACTTTACTAGCTTTCTCCATAAATATATTTGCTGTCATTTATCTTTAGATGCTAAAATTTCACCTTTATATCAGTTTTCCTAAGGTAGTATTATTCTGTATTTCCATTTCCATGAGCAAGTCGTGATCTGAACATCACAGTTTTTCTTCTTGCTATCACTCTTCTTTCATCAGTGTAAATGCAATCTCCATCTAGTTTGAAGATCACTTCATGGTCACTCTTGTAATCTTGTGAATATAGCAATATAGACCTTTTTCTCTAGGTATAGTTGACCCATAGTATAGAACAATTATTCTTGCTGACTTTATGTCTGAAGAGAGAACTATATTATGGACAAAAATTATGAAGGTGTAAGATTAATCCTAGCTTCAAGATGTATTTTGGTTTCAGTGTTGTATTGTGTTTTTATATTTCTGTAACAGTTCTCTCATGGTTTGCCCCTCACCCCCTATTTTCTCCCAATGGTTCCACCCTGAGCTTTCCCTCCTTTCCCTCCATGCCAATCTCCCTGAAAATGCTCAGTCATTCCCCTGTCCCCTCCCTGGTACCCTGTCCATCACTCAGCTCACCATCCCACTCTCCCAGAATCTTCCACCTTGGGCGTCGAGTGAGTGGATGAGGGCCAGGGCTCCCTCCCTTAAACTTCCCCCATTGGTTTGTGAGTCTGTCTGTCCTTCCACCTTCCACTCCCCTGAATCCCCTCATTGCATGGTGGGCGTCCCTTCCCCCTTGTTACCACCCTGGTATTTAAGCTGTTGCAAAAGCCTTGGGGGCGCTTTCGGCTGTCAGATAGAATGGCATTTGGAGCTCCTCAGAGCATGGATTAAACCTGAGACTGTTTCCCCAGCCTTGAGTCGGCTCCCTTATTGCCTCCTCGGACGCCGCCTCTCCTCCATACAAGGCAGACAGCAAAGCGCTCTGTCTTAGTTGCTCCCCGACTCTCCTCGAGACACAGGGGAGTGTCCCCCGCAGCTGACCATGCCTCTGCTGGACAGGCAAAGCCAGGGGGCTTCAGGGTGGGCATGGCGGCATTTCAGAGTGCAAAAAGAGACTGCTTCAGAGGCTTCTGGGAATAATCTGTACATTTCTATTAAAAAAAAATGTACTTCCTAAATATTTTTCAAGTCCTCGATACTATTCCCACTTCATCTTGAAGCTTCTTGTGGTTTACCTGCAAAATTTACAGAAATCTTTATTCAGAAGGTAACAACTATCATCTTTTCCAGCAAGAACAGGATTTTTAGCCCTATGCTTTTTAAATCAGGTCAACATGTCCAAGCATCTCTTTAGGGAAGCTGTGATAGAACCTCTTTGGGAGGGAGGGAGAGAAGGAGGGAGGGACAACATATCTAATAGATGCATTCATGCCTGCTTCTTAGGATGGAGTATGTGGGTAAATAAAAAAGACTTGCATTGTAACGTAAGAAACAATTTATTGTCTCTGTTTCTACACTGGAAAGACACCTAGCTCTCCATGTATTTTAATATCTAGTTACTGGCTATTGAAATTAAAAGGGACAAGAAACCATAATTTATAAAACTTTGATTTCTCTGGGAGGTAATTTTCTGATAACTGGGGAAACCTGAAACTCCCAGTTTTATCTCCTGATTGTCGTTTCAGTGGTCTCAAACTCCAGACATATCAATGAAGTAGTTAAGGATCTTTTACCAAGTCAGACAGTTGTAGGTACTTAGTCTGCAGTAGTACTGATTCTTACATCTCAAAGCCTCCTTGATAATGTCAGAAGTAAGGGACTATTTTTAGTAATGGATATGGAGCTGAATAAAAGAAAAAAAAATGTGACTTCTGATAAGAGTAGCTTGTACTTCAGAGGCATACTTTTCCCTTTATTTCAGCAAGTTTTTTTTTTTTTTTCTGAAGAAGTTTTATCTGGTTTAAAAGCCTCTGGTAGCATTCACTTAAATGGTTGGATTGGCTCTTCAGCTGTATAGAATGTGATTGAATGAGGTTCTGCTTCAAGAATGGCTCTTGAACTTGGGCCAACCTGCTTTTGACAAACCAGAGTATAAGGGATATGTGTATGGACAAGCATGTGTGTCCTTTATTCTACTTCTTTAAGGCCTGTCTGATTTTGGAAAAAATAAATGTAACAATGAAACTTGGAGTTGCTAGGAAGAACTATCTGCTAAAGAATCATTAGCTGTATCACCCAATCTGCTTGATAGCATAGCTCATGGGTAATGAGACATTAATTTGAGGCCAATCTAGATCCCATGGGCTTATGTGATAGGGGAAAAGAAAGCATAAGGTTATAAAATGACATTTCAGAGGAAACTGAAGAAGAATTAGATTATAAGAGTATGGCAATCTCACTGGCAACCGTTGAACTTTCAAACTCCTTTTGACTGTAGTATAATCCTTAACATTTTAAGTATTAAGTCATAACGCAATAAACTAATTCTTTGCCTGTTCATACTCCCCTGTATATTGTTAAAAAATTTAACATGTTATGATTTTTTTTGCTGTGCTGGATAGATATGTGTATGTCTCCTTATTTCTTTTTCTCATACATGTGTATTCCCATATATGCACTTGCAAATAATATATCCTCTAGAAATGTAGAAGATAGTCTTTAACTGTATTTTGGGGAGATCAGTAAATGTATGTTAGGCATAGACTTAATAGATGTTAGGTGATTAAAGACCTTTAACTAATATCTGGTCTATTCTGGTATTACAGGTATTCATTTTGTGACCTGGATTTTAAGATTTCCAGACTTTCACAGTATAAATTGTCAGTGTGAGGCTGATGGTGTGCCTTATGTTTTTTTTATTTTTGGATATATAAGTGGTCATTTCACCTGTACCTGTTACAGGTTCTTTTGGAATTCACTATACCTTTGCAGGCACAGATAGAGTGTTATGTTGGATGGAACTATAAAAGTTTAGCTTGGAATACCTCTGGGGAAGATGGTGGGGAGGCAGTCTTGGCTTTCTTGGAGGTGAAGATAAATAATGGATTGATCCAATTTTATTCTAGGTAAGAGCTTCTCCCTGTTCACTCAACAACTTCCGTCTCAAATCTTTATCTTCAGATAATGTCAATTATTCACCTTTTAAAAAATTATTATGTTTTGTGTTCATCCTTTGTGCTTTCAATTTCTGCTCCTTCCATCAATGGAAACACTGATGTGAGCTCATTTGAATCCTTTTAAAGGTAAAATTAGACCTAAAAAATTAACCCACCAATGAAAGAGTTTTGAGATAATCAATTTTCTAAAGCAGATTAGGACTCACATGATATTTTCAATTGGAAGCTACAGAAAAGTAATGAGCAACCAGTAGTAAAGCATCTTTACTGACACAAATAGAGCCAGAAGAGGACACATCTATGATTTTAGAATTCCCCTTGACTGCACACAAATTAAGGTCAAGAGCAGAACTCCAGCAAATTTTCAGTGTCAGTGTCATCCCAGAAGCTTTATTTTATGACTCCTGCTGTGCAGAAATCAAAGGGAAACATTTAAAGCCATAGTGCTTCTGAGGTGAAAGCTACATATGATTCATGCAGAAAAATCTCCATGAATAATCCTTGCTATTGTTCACAAAGAGTAAGAGAGAGATATTGTATGTTTGTGCACAGCTAACAGCACTACAAGCTCAAGTGCTGGTGGCTCTAGATGCATTTGTTTGGAGCAAGTTAAAAGACACATCCTTTTTATTCAAGTCTAATAGTCCAGTCACTGGTTTTAGTTGATGTAGGAGTTGAGCCCAAAGGCAGCTTTTCCTTTTGTTATTTAAAAAAAATTTAAAAATAAAAATTCTTCAAATGGAAAAAAAAATGCTTCAATGCCCCTAAGAGGAGTTTAATGAAAAGAACTTGTCAAAAATATATGTTGCAAAAACTTTCCTTGTTGAATTTTTTTGAGCTTCAGTTTTCAACACTTTCAGTGTTACAGAGATGCTGCATATCTTAACTTGGCTGTCCCTAGTTCTTGATGTGTGTAATTACTCATAGATGGGACAAAGCAAATTTTGAAGAAGAGGCTGGTCCTTATTATAAGCTATCATCAAAGAACACTTAGAGAGGAGCAAATATTGAAAGCTGATTCTATTTATGTTTTGCATAGAACTGCCTCTTATTCACATGGCCAGGCAATTTGTTTTCTGTTAAATCTGAATTTTCTTTCACCAAGTCTGAGTTTATTGCACACATCACTGGAGAAAAAGCACTTTGTTGAATAAAAGAATCAGTATTGTTCCAAAATTATAATTATGAAGAGTCATGTAAGTAAACTTTTATAAGGCTGGTGTGTGGGAAGAGGTCATATATCTCTAATTTCTACCTTTGTCATAAGTTCTCCTGGAGGACTTTCTGTGTTTACCAGAAATTATTCATGTGTCATTATTACATATTCCAGAAAGATGGCACTGCTGAAACTCAGTGTTTAGACAGGCTTTTTCATAAGGAGGTCTGGAACTGTTTTCCTTAAAAAAACAGTGGGCAACCAAGTTTTTAGTTGGTTGAAAAAAATTCTACAACCAATTCAAAAGTTCTGGAATCTTCATCCTTCAGTGTGTTTTCAAAACTGAACTAGAGAGAGATGTTGCACAGCAGAAGCTGGCATTGGATATCTTTCTTTAAAGCAATATTCCTGAGACTATGTAAAGTCTCACAGCTGAAGAACAGAAAGTAGGAAGGGAAGCAATTTACAGGGGAAACTTTGCAGAAAGTTTCAAGAAATTCTTCCCTTAATTAGTTTATTTTTTATCAAAAGGTAATGTGTTGAACATAGGAATCAAGCTGTGATAGTACAGGTAGTTCTGAGTGGGTGAATGTTGCAGAGAGACAGGGATCCACTCTCCTTATTTAAATATTCTAAAGGTCTTCCCATGTCACCACTCTGTTTAGTCAACTACCCAAAGAAGCAGGAAAAGCAGAATCTGTAAGATCCTTCTATTTAATTTATATTTTATTTTATTTAGTTAAATTTAAATCCTAACTTCTAAATCTTTTCCCATCCCTGTCATTAATCCCCTATCTCACTGCTAATACAGTCAATATATTCAGCTTTTCTAACCAATTCAATGGAAATGCAACTAGCCACTTATAACGCCTCTCTTTTATCTACTGTTGTAATTAAAGAAGTCAATTTTGGGAAAAAATAATGTATTAGACAAGTAAAAGAAAAAAAAAAAATCACTGTATACGTAAATTTGACTGCAGATTTGTAATCAAATTTTCCTCCTGCACAGATCTCCTTCATACCAGTAAGAAGTCTTATTCTCCTAATACCTATGCAGACGAACTGCCAATAATATAGCCTTCTTGTTTTGCTCCTAACACAGATGTTATTCATCAGCAGAAATGCCAGCTCCAGGGAGTTCCAAATAAATAGAAAGACAAAAAAATTCTATCAGGATCTTCCTTGAGCCTATCACTTCTAAATCATACTCCTTGATGAATATTTCAATCAATTAGTTGGCAGTTTATTTGATCCACATTTTTCACAAAGTCTACTGTGTTTTATCTGGCTACCCAGTTGGAACACATCTGTCAACAACGACTAACTCAGTTAACCTAATTCAGAGCTATTGTATGTTTCTGGAACTAAGGCAGCACTGCCAGGGAGTCTCCCCAGGGAGATCTCACTGTCTGATTGGTACAGGTTGGCTTGAACCTTAAGACTCAATATATTAAGCCTTAAGACTCAATATACTAATATACCCTTATTAGTAACACCATTTGTTGCCTTATCATCACACTTATTCCTTAAAACTATGGGTGACCTTTTTAGGAAGGGAAGCCTGGTTTGTTCATGTGCCTTCATCAAGATGGAACAGTACATTCAGATGGGGCAAGAGAATGAAAGCTAGCAGCCCACGTTCTTCAGAGTTGTTCAGAATTCTTCACTGTGCCTTCCTTATCAATTGTCTATGATATCCAAGCATCCATGTACAATTTTTTTATATTATTAACCATTCTTTATAAGCATCTTATAAAATTCTGCACAGTTGGAATGCTCTTTACATTCCTTTTGCAGAAATATAGGTAGAAAATCTCTGTTCTGAATAGTTATTTTCTAGAGCATATTACCTAGCATTTTGTCTTGATCCTGAGTTGGTAGTCTAGCAATACAGTAAAGACAAACTAGCTATATGGCTTCTACTATTCTGTTTTCCTTTCTGTGGTCAAACCTGATTAATCCCTTCCAACAGAATATTCTCTGAATCTATAAATCTGTAAATCTGTGAACATGGATCACATTTGCACTGTGTGGTGATCCATAATAATTGTTAAAAGGAAAAATTTTCTATAAATTCCTTAAAGAATGAAAAAGTTTTGATTCCACCCTATGTGAAACAAAAATTAATATCAATTTTCTGAATTTTGGTAATTGAGCTCTTGCCTATTAGGTGACTCACAGCCCATGTTGTTAATTCAATACTAACAAAATACTTCTATACCAGAAATTTCCAGAGGATTTAGGCCCCTTTACTCTGCTTACTTACATAGCTGAAGGTGGCTTTTACTATATGAAGAGCCTTTTCTTTTCTGATTCCCAATAGCACAGTGACACAGGCAACATAAATTTTACCCAACTTATAGCAATTCAGTTTTACTCTGTGCAGGCACAGAGGTGCATTTCCTAGGAGAGCATCAACTCCAGATATCATGGATACATATGACATGAGTCAGTCACTCAGCCTCAGACTGGCATTGCACGCCTGCATGATAGGGATAAAGTACTGTACGCTACTTGCACTGTAGATGTATATCCAGTTAGCTCTTACAGTAAATTCAAATTTTTAGTGGCTAAAACAAAGGGTGTGCATACTTATAAGCAGATTACACAAATCTGTAAGAAAAATATGCAACTTGAAGCTTCCTAAATTATTCTGCTTATTTGTCCTTAAGCTATTATAGCTTATATAGCAAAAGCTTCAGGAAAATAACCCCAAAGCTGAAAATCTCAAGTTGACTTAAAAATAAACAAAAACAGAAATCAATGGATAAAGGCAATTACGTTCCAAATCTGAGCAGCAGGAGTAAAATAATGTGTCAAAAGACATAATTTTATGAGAAAAAGAAAATTCAATCAAGGTGAAAGACTGTATCTTCAACTGTTTGTTTTGGAGTTTTGAGGTGTTTGCTTTGTTTTGTTTAATTAACTATTCAGAACATTAGCAATTGGGATTTTATGGTGAAGTCAGAAATTGATTATTACCTGCATTACAACTCAAAATGCTGATGTATTTTGGGAAGGGATAAAAGAAATATTTCCTCCACTACCGCAGTAGCATGATATCATCTTACGAATAAAGGATTTTTCAGTAGCCTCCAGGACCAATACAGAGAATTTAATAACCAAGAGATTTTTCTGGCAAATTTGTTGTATACATATTTTCCTTGATTTATTATGGTGCTTTAATTTAATTCACATAGAAATTTTGTGTATGTCACAGTTAACATTATCCCACGATAATGAGCTCATGAGTGAGCTTTTATGTGGTATCTATTCCTCCTCATTAGCTCTGAAGCTGAGAACCATACCAAAACTGAGTAATGGACTCAATTCACACTGTTTTCCAGCTATATCTTAAAATGAATATTATTAGTAGTTTTGATATAATTGATGTCTATTCTTTACATTGCAGTGAAAATAAACCTCAGGAAATACAACTCTTCAGCTGTAAACAGTTCGACCTGGCAAGAAATTTCTACTGGAACCTACTTTTTCTAGTAGAACTGTGTCCTACAAATGGACTGTTCTCCTCAGTGAAGTCAGTGGAACAATTCAGTTTCAATCTGTAATAGAAAACTGCTGTTAAGAAATAATTCATCACATTATTGTTGTGTAACCATTGCCAAGTTTGAATTAATGAAAATGTTCAACTTTTGTTGTAGAGGAATATTGTATCTACCCATGAAAGTATAAGTGCCTTATGATATTTAAAATGTAAATCAACTTTCTGAAAAAAGTTGATATTTTTATTGTAGAATTCAAAAATTTCATTATTTATCAAAATCTCAGGCTTCAGTCAAAAAACAACCCCATACTTTTCAAACAACTGTAATGCATGCAGAATAAATACAGACATTCCATGTTTCAAAGTACAAAATAAATACTCATTTGGCAGAATATATTAATTTTGAGGAAGTGGTAATTCAAACTACCAGAAGAAAGATCATTCATGTATAGCAGTAGCTCATTTTGAGTTTGGATGACCATTTAGATAAGTGGGCCTAATTTTCATTGGCACATGAGTAGCAGACATTTATGTTTTTATCTCAGAGCTTACTTCTTCACACTTCAAAATGAATCTTAAAATTTTCATGGCAACAAGTCTTTGTGAGATAGGATGACATCTGCAGTATACCTATTTCCAGCTGAAGTTTATGAACATTTTGTTAAAACAGGCTGTGTTACTTATGAGGTGGGTCTACTTCCTTTTATCCTTTTTCTTGGAACATAACTCTAATAACTGTGAACCCCAAGATCGCTGGGTAATTCATTGGTCTTTGAGTATCTTTCTTTCTCTTGGAAACTACCCTTGAGAAAGTAATTGTATAAAAGAATGCTGATGATGCCATCAGTTTGGTCTTTTATAAAGTGAATTGTCAGTTTCCCAATTGCCATCTTAGTAGATAATTTGTCAAGGGACAATATTCTTAGAATTTAATCATCTCAGGTACATACTTGCATTTAAGTGATGAAAATCTAATCCTCACGCTTTCAGAATTCATATTTACCAAATATGCATGCTACATATTTATTTCAGATGCCACATGTTTCTAGAGCTGAAATATTAAGTTAAACTATCTCTGAATATTACTTTTTGGAAGAAATATAAAGAAATACAAGTCTGTGTTGAGATGAGGTCTGCAACTACATCCTGGTTTTTTGGTGATATAGCACTTGTTGCCTTAAGCAAGATCTCTTTGCCTCACATAGACACTACTGTCAGCCAAATTTACTCTTGCAGTCTGGTGGAAAACTTACTACAATCACTAAAACCCCCAAAATTCTGTTGGATTGCAGGCCTGATACCTAATAAGAGGTATTTTTGTTTTCAGTCACCTTCATGACCACAGTTCATGAAGTGAAAGCAAGTTTTATTCTAATGAAGGAAAGTGTAAAAAACTTGATTACAAACTTGGAAAGGAAATTACAGAAGGAAATACAAACAAATGATGAACAAATCTCATTCATTCTTAAGAAGGAAGAATTTTCTTAGATATTCCAAGGTATGAATCCCAGTAGACTGTCAAATAGATCCTTCCCTCCTTTAAATTCTTTTAGACTTGTTTATCTACATAGTTCTTTTCTTTTTTAGTCTCTTTTTTACATAGGGATCTATTTACCTCTCACTTGTCTCAGAACAGCCATGATCTTTTTCTGCAGAAAGGATTAATCTTTGCCAATGTAGAGATCTTTCCTGAGGCAGGCCCTTGATGTTTTACACTGCAGTTTCTCTTTTTTAGTATTGTCTCTTAATGTAAAAGCAGTCTTCAATTTCTTAGTGGATCAAGGGACAATGCAGATCTGAGGTTCATTCCAGTGCTGTAGAAATACCAACTTATTCACATAAAGATCTTCAGTGTAAAAAGTGATGTGTATTTATTGTCATGTTTTAAAACAAGACATCCTAAGTGCCTTGATTTTCCTTGATTTTTTTTCCTTCTCTTCCTACTCCTCATATACTGTTTTTTTGCACTTCTAAATGAATAAATGAATGAAAAATGTTCATGTAGTAAAGAATTTTAAATATTAATATCTTATCTGGTTATCATAAGGAGACAGACACATGATTGAATTATGCCTCTACAATACTCTACTGTACTATAGTAGAGAAAACACTATCAGCCACTTAACAGACACTATTCAGTTTTTGGCAATAGAGAAATTTCATTGGGAATGTACCATTAAAGGAAAATGTAAAGAAGTCAAGAGGTAATTTTCTTGATCTAATCAGAGGTACCAGATTTCTCTGTCAGTAATTTTTGAGACCCAAATTTAAAACCCCGATATTTGAAAGTTGGAGTTTCTGACTCTAAAGCAGTCCAAGTATCATATTTTCTCCAGTGTTCACTCTAAATTAACCCAAAAGAAAATTAAGACATGTAACAGGTTGTTCCTCTTATTTACCATGCCTAGGGAAAAAAAATCAACTGATCTAAACCTGTAAATTCATAATCAGAATTATTTTTCCACATCTTGAAATAAAAGTATTTTTTAAATGGCCAGGATGTCCGAAGAGGTGTTTTATAAGAGAAGAATGAATGGGTTTGTTCCATATTCCTTTACAAAAACTGTTTTTGTTAGGGATAATGACTATTGGCAGATTTTTGATTCCTACAAGATGGGTGACTCCCCACCTTCAAATCACCATTGATACCTTGCACAGCAACAGCTCTGGCTTGCTTGACATATTTGTGAGCCTCATCAGCTTATTAAACTCACAAAAATTAATTCTCTTGCCAAAGATTAATAATTTTTACTTGCTCATAATATACACTAGAATAAAAAAAAATTACTAAGACATTTATCAATACGAAAGTGTCTGTGCAGAATACTGCAAATTTATCTAAGAAAAAAAAGTAAAATAAATGCTAGTTTTCAATCACTTGTAAAACCCAGACTCTGACCAAGGAAATTTTTGACAGCCAGAAACACACAAAACTGGACCATCTGTACTACTTGAGTCATCTTCCTTTTCCTTCCAGAAATCAAAAGAAACAGTAGCACAAAATGACAGTTTCTCAGAGGCACAAGAGTATTTTTAAAAAGGGATTTCAAGTTTTTCATGGTTTCATCTTTGCCAGAGTCTCTCTGGAAAGGGTAATTCATGATCTATTTCAGGGCATCCATTGGAAATCAAATAGAGACATAATAATGCCACAAAATGTAGATTCTGTAAAAGATATTAACACACAAACACAATAATCAATTAAAATTGATTTTGATCTGGGTTAAAATAAATTTTGAAAAAATTGAATCATTCTAAACTGGGCTTCAAGATTAAGTTCATTTCATTGTAGTAGCCAAACTCAAACCTATGTATTTATAATATCCTCTCACTGAACTTCAAAAGATGTATTTAAGAATTGACAATGTAGGTGACATCATGCAGCTATTTTGCTAAATTGTGAGAAATGTATATACATTTAAATTTTGGCTATTAACATTACTTGTATTAGAAAGAGCACAAAATGGTTTTTTTGGTTGTTGTTGTTGTTTAATAGACTATATTTCCTTCTTAATCTCTGAACTTCCATCCCATACACTTATACTTTGCCCTGGTTAAGCTTCTTCCTAGTAGCTAGTATAGTGGGGTTTAGTGTGGGAATAATTATTTGTTTTCTGACTGCATTCTTTCTACAAATATTTTCTAAGTGGCAAACAAACCTTGACCTTCTTGAGACAGGACTGTTAATCTTCAGATCTGTATGCCTGCATTGTTTTACTTTCTAAAACATCTAGAAGAGAACATTAAGCCAATCAGAGTTCTAGATAGAACTATTAATGAAAATTTGGGGAAAAATAGTTAAGTTAATTTTTTCGTCTTTTTAGTGTTTTTTTGTTTGGTTGGTTTTTTTTGTTTTTTTTTTTTGTTTTTTTTTTTTTTTTTTTTTTTTTTTTTTTTTTTTTTTTTTGTTTTGTTTTGTTTTGTTTTTGACAGAGAACTTCCATTCACATTTTTTCTGTTTGTATTACCCTGATGCATCGAGTTTTTTAACAGGATGGTTTTTTGTTTTGTTTCCAGTTGTTTGGATTCTGGACCACCAAGAGTCCATTAATGGTCTGTACTATATAGTTATATTTTTCACAGAGATCTCATCTACTGAATAGCAGTGTCATTTGAAATTGAAACTTTTCCTGATTGTAGGAGTCAGAAAGCACTGGAGATTCATCTTACTAGGCAAACAGCTTCTTTTACTTCAGCTGTGACATCATTCCATACCTTTTGTCTTCAGAATATTTACAAATCTTAACCCAAAAGTATTCCCACATCTACTTCCAGATGTAATCAAACCTCAGATTACTTTGTTCTGTCAGCTATGGCAGGAGTAACAGAGTAATTAGGCCAAATGCTTTGGTGGCATAAGTCTGCTAGCTCACTGGAGTTATTCCAGCAAATTACTTGACTCACAGCTATTTAAAGGAAAAATAATGAGATATTAGTATGATTAAATCCCTTAGCTTTGCAAGTGTAATGTAAGCATGTATCATAACCCAGTGGACAATGTGGGATATAGTGCTAGACAGCATCAGAATTTAGAAAAAAAGCTAGGGCATTATTAACTAATATGACATAATTTTGTCCGTGTCTCATCAAGAGTTGATGTGTCATACAAAATCATAGCCTTTCTAAAGGCCAGGTGTTTTTTAAACACTTCGGTAATTTCTTTTGTATATGTTAAGTGATTTTTGCTTTACATCATAATCTTTCACTGGTTACAACCTACAGCTGCAATCCTCACATTTAGAAAAAGGAGATGACCTTCAATCTCTGGCCTAGCAGCAAAATCTTGGAAAGTGTGTAATATTTATCCTCTTTTTGGAGAAGAATACAGAAACTAACAATGAAATGGACTATACAGCAGTATGACCCATATCTTACCATTCAAGAAACCACAGAATACAAGCCAGATTTGTGAGTAATTTGATTCTGTTTGCCAAGGTCTTGCTGCGATGTTACTTTCATATGGAATACCTCTCAAGCACATAGTGTACAATACCAGACTTTCTGATCTGTAAGTGTAAAAATAGCAGGAGTGAAACAGCTTTAATGAGTGGACTCCTGCAGCAATAGGCCTGCCATGTAAGAAGAATGAAAACACTTGTTAGTGCTTAATGAGCTCTGAAAAAATTTTGTCTTTTTTGTCCTTCAGTATTTTCTTTTTAATTTCATTTTTTTAAAAAAGAAACATCTTGTAGTGTCTGTCCCTCTAATGAGTATATTTAGGAAAACAGTACATTTTTTTCTTTGAGAAAGGTGAGGTAAGGGGAATTAAGGTAGGAAGGAAACAGATTATTTTCACTGGGAAATATGTTTCTTTCAAAGCCAATGCGAAAACAGCTATTTGAAGTTTTGAATTAGCAACACACTTTGGCCATCAAGGCATACTGGTAGGAACTCTACAAGTTTGGAGGATCCAGTGGGGTTGAGGCAGTATATATTGTGGCCAAAAGCAATAGCTGTTGCACATCTTGGCAAAGGGTGCTTACTTTCATCTGGAAAACAGAAAGCCCCTTCTAGTGCTTAGTGAAGTCAGTTGAAATCTTCCAGCTGGCTCTAATGAGGATTTCATCAAGTCCCTAGGCTTTGGTAAAATGACTGTGAAAGTGAAGGGAAACTGTAATTGAGAAAATATTTCCAAAAGCAATTTTGAGCTCTTTTCCTGGTAAAAGCATAAATAAACTGAAAAAGAAGAATAAAGGAGAGCATAGATCAAACTCTAAAGTAGTTCCTAGATTTTATTTTTTTTTTTTTGCTGTAGAAAACAGTGCAAGGAAAGATGCCTAATGCACCTGTATTTTGAAATTAAGAGCTAGACACATTTTCCTGTTTTGCCATTAAGTTGACATAACATATGAAGACTTAGGACATGTGTATTGTTTCATCTTAGAAGAAATTGATTTCTACAGTATGGGAGACAAATTATTATTTGATATAGTCTTTCTAAGAAAATAACGACAAGAAATTTTTCATTATCCTTTTAAAGTGTCATTACTATCCAGATTTTAAAAAAGGTGATGTCAGGTTTCATTCCTCTTTTGAATCAGAACAGAACTGTGTATAACTCTCCATCTAGGGAAAAACAAAAAATAAAAACCCTAAACCAAAAACAAACAAAACAAAAAAACACCTAAAGGCAAACCACAATCAACCATAAAATCAGAGCAATCTGAGATTTTGAAAGTTGAAAGTTCTTTTATGATGAACAGGATAAGAAATAAGAAAGGGCCCAATCTGAGAAAAGAGCTGGTTGTTTGTGTTGTCTAAGAAAAAACTCAGAACCTCACATCCTAATCTCCTCGTAATCATTTCAGGACACATTAGAGATATTTATTCTATTCACAGAATTTTTTTTTTTTTTTTTTTTTTTTTTTTTTTTTTTCTGTTTCCAGCAAATGACCATAATGGTAGTTTGTCCTGTGTCTAATTAGGTAAGTCTTGCAACACAAGTACTCCCTGTGAATGCAACCATACTTCCATAAACACAGATGACATTTTAACTCACTTTAGTCAGGATGTAAACATGTTTAAAAGCTCAGTATTTACAGTAACTGTGCTTTGAGAGATTAAATAAAATTTATTTAAGCAAGATTGCAAGATTAGCTCTTTTGTATTAAATTTTTGATTATTTTCTTTGTAATCCTTCTGCAGTCATGCAGAACATAGCTATTGCCTCCATCCACACCACCCTGTTGTTCTTGGCATTGTCCTCTGAGGTGGTAAAAGTGTTGCAGATATACAGTTCCTTGTGCATACTGTATTCTGAATTATTAGTCTTTTGCAAATCTAGGTCTACAATTTCATTTTGAAAGCCATGCCTTACAAATTACCTGTTAATGTATAATAAAAGCAGAGATACATACCTTACAATCTTCTTACTTTGAATTTAGATAATAAAAATGCATGTTACAGACAGAGATAACAAATATCCATTCTCTTACACACTTTTGTGTTCTTTAGGAGTCATGGTTGTCCATCCTTCTAAAGTAGGTTTTCTACTTTTTTCTGTTACGTAAACTTCTCTTTCTTTCTCTGTCATGCTGGCAGCATAAGTCCTTTACTGCTGACACAAACAAAGACACTCATCTTGTACCTGGTTCTTCCTGTGTTTTTTTGCACCAAATATATAAAATGTTGAATGCTGTTAAGTGCAGACTTCTGAAAGTAAAAGGCTTTCCAAAAATCAGGAATATTAATAAATTGTAAGTGGGGGTTTCCAAGTATTTAGTTATATTGGCTCAATTCTCCATATACTTAAAGATTTTGTATGTAAGCCTTGGAGGAGCAATATGTTTAAATCTTCTCATAACTGAACTACTTGTCAAATTACAAGTTAAATGAGACATGAAAAATCCTCATCCTCACTAATACTACTTTTTTTTTCTTGGTCAGGATTAAAAATCTGAAAGATTTGGAGCTCCAGTGGTCCAGCATATTATGAGCTATCCATCTTTAATGTAGTAGTGTTCACTATTATATTAATAGCAATTTTTCACTTAAAAATACTTCTTGCTATTATTAAGGATGATGTGACATCCTCATTTTGCATTGAACTTGTTCCTGCCATTTGGTATTTATGTCCTTTTGTATAGTTAGTTATCTGGCTGCCTGGGATGACTGGATGAATGAATAGCATAATTTCAGAGATATGTGCTTAGTTTGACATAGTAAGGACCAAGCAACACTGTACAGCTAAGTATATTTAGTAAGAAGTCACTGTGCCTTTCACTAACATTCTAGGTAAACTCATAAGGAAAAATTGCTTCTCAACAACTGAGCTGTTAAGGAGAAGTTTTGTAACCAGTTGTAGGTCAGAAAAAAGGGAGAGAAGTGGTAATGCAGGTTGTTTGCTATGCTGTTTGAATAAACATCCAAACTCAATGCTCAAATCTGTAGAAGTCTGCCTTTTGATACCAATTGGCAGATCATTAAATTGCAAAGCATTTTTTCTCTCTTATAAGTGTAGTAGTGCTGTGATCTTAACAGTCTTTCAAGTTTGTAGTGACCAGGTACATAATAAATATGTATAACAATTATTTTTACGAGATGGCTGGATGTTTGAACTCTGCTGGTAATGCACCTCTCCATTCCAGACATGTATTTAGCAGTAAGAACCATAAATGTGTACCTGTGTTTTTAGAAATACTCATAAGGTTATCAAGCCTCTCACAATGTTTTATGTATTCTTAAAGGTTTTGTTCCTGAATGCAGCAACCTGCAAGGAAAAAAAAAAAAAAGAAGCATATTTTTTCTTCTTCTCTATTTAAGTGAAATTGTCTATTTTTCATGACTGTCAGGGGAAGACTGAAAAAATTCCCAGGTACATGACAATGGATTACCAATAAACTGTGTCTAAAAACATTTGCAGTAATTGTTTACTGGGCATGAGGTCTTTTTTGCCTTTTTTACTCTATGAATATAGATTTTATTAAAAATTATGTTATATGGACCTTGATAAAAATTCTTAGTACATGCTGAGAAACAAGAAAACATTTTTTTTAAATTCTATGTTCTTTTGATCCTTTATATTGAGAGTTCAAAATACAAATAGATGGAAACTTCAGGAAACAGTCGTCCTTAATCTCATTACTTTCGTAGCATCATTTTATAGTCAAGTCACTGTGTAATGATAAAGGCTAATATTTTCTTTATGACAATTCTGCAGTACAAGTTCATGAGTAAGAGTCAGCATGGATTTATAAAAAAATAAATCATGCTGAAGCAACCTGATAGTCTTCCATAATGCTCTAACACACTTTTTTGAAAGAAGGGATCACCTGACTGCAGTGAAGGTTTTCATGGTATCCATGACTATCTGCAAATAGAAAAATTAGAAAATAGAAAGATGAGAAAATAGGGCAACCATTGAGGAACTCTCTGTGAGAAGCTGCATCAGTTCTTGACATCCCTCAAAATGAACATGAATCCAGTGGCTTCCCAGTAGGAATCTTATCTCCAGATCTATTAGACTTCATCACTCTCACTTCTCAGTTCTGGGAGTATGAAACAAACAGTCCTTCCCTGCACGTTTTGATCTGAAACTCCCAGCCACACAATGGGAGGCTCTCTCTACCCCTTTGAAACTGAGGCAATTCTGATTTAATTTGTCCGTTGTGTTTCTCTTGCACCCACCTTCTGAGGTGTAGTATGTTTGAAGACTTTTAAGATTGGCTGCCTAGGTCAGGAAAACAGCCCGAGTAAAACCTGAATTTTAAAATTTAGAATTTTTTTCAAGTCATCCTGTGGTGGTGCATTTTTTTTCTAATATTCTTTCAGTTGCTATTGGGTTGTATTCAACATGTTTTAAATGGTTTGATCCTACCTACCCCATGCAGTTGGTTTAGTCCACCATTGTTTCCTCCCCCTTTCCCTGTGTGCCAGTCCAAGTACCTAACCCTTGTTCCTGATCTATCCATGCCTGTCATTGTAACCCTGCCCCTCTCCCCTGTCAGTTAATGTAAACCTGACCTCTTCTTCCAGAACCCTCTCTGTCATTTATGTAATTCCTGAGTTCCCATTGGTTGTTGGAAAGTGTTCTCCTCCCCTCATACCCATCATTGGTTGCAAGATTATGTATCCCTGCCCTGTAATCCTCTCCTGACTTCCCTTGATTGGTTGATGTATTGTATCCTTCTCTAAGACCTCCTCCCTTTATAAGTTGTTGCACAGGTACCAAAGGTGTTTCTTTGTTCCTGACTGTCTTCGGAGAATAGACCCTCTTGAAGACTCACACAAAGGACCCCTTTTGCTCCTTTACCTCAACCCTCAGTGCCACTAGTCAAATGTCCGCTGTCAGGATCAGTCCCCGGCTGCACCGCTGGGCAGAGAGCGGCCACTTGGTGGCGTGGTTCCGGGGGAGAAAGTGAGCTAGCCAGAAAGAGCTTTCTCCCCGAGACCAGACACTGCGTCATCATCCCAGCAAAAATAAAGACTATTTCTAGTCTGAATTAATTCTTTTGTTTAGTTGATTATTTTACCTATCAGCCTTTATGGTAGCATAATGGAGGGATCAAGTAAGTAGGGAAGGGCTGGAAGAGCAAAATTGTTGTCTTGTTAGGATCATCAATAGCCTTTTTGGACCTATGTTTCCAGATTTGGAGGAGGAGATGGGTCAAAAGTTTAGGGCAAATCAGAGAGGTGGTTGTGCCATTAATGATTTTTGAAAAGGTGATTTAAAAAAAATAGTTTGTGTTTAAAGTTTCATTTTGCAAGTATGTAAATAGCCAACTATTTTAAGAGGTACTATTGCACTGGAAGTAATGAGGTTTTTTCATAAGAATTTTCAGAATCCAAAAGGCTTCTGTTTATTACATCCTGATGGCAGGTAATTTCAGGAAAGAAGAAGAAAAGGATTAAAGCTGACAAAAGTGCAATAAATGTGGTTTACTCTGAACCAATATTATTTGTTTTCTCTGCATTTACAAAATTTTTGCTGTTCCAAACATATTACAGTAAATTCCCATATTTTGGACAAGTGTTGAGAATAAGTCTATTAATGTGTAAAGAGCAATGTGCTTTATTCTGTTGAGAATCAAAAGAGGAGCCTTCAGCCTTCAGAGAAACATCATTGCAGGAGTTGAATTGTGGAAAACAAATACGTACTTAAGTTAGATTAATTTACTGTAATGGTAATTTCAAGTGACTAAGTGTGAATGAGAGTCAGCCTTAAGGAAAAAATAGCTTTTTTTAGAATAACATTGAGTACATGGATTCCCTAGGTTATAGGAAATTGGCTGAGATTTCTACCCTTACACAGTTTTATGCTGTACATCCTATATGCCAAAATGTAAATTCAATGTGCTATGTCTCACTCTTTTTTCCTCCTCTCACTCTCTCCTGTCGGCCAAAATTGTGGGGAGACCTTGCCTGAGTGCAGAAGAATTGAATAAAAATTGCAAGAAAATAAAGCAAATGTAATATAAATTCACATATGTCCTAATTCTACAGTCTGTGAGTAATTACAACTTTTTCTTCAAAAAGACTTAAAATACTAAGAATATGAGCATCAATAAAAGGCAAAAGTATATGTTTTCCTGGTATGTTCTTCTGAAGAACAAGTGGTGAAAAAAAATTAGTAAACTATTAAGTTCTTCAGAGCATACAGTCCAAAACATTTACTGGTAAACAGATATTGAACCAGCATTCACATGGACTCTTACAGCTTGTGAAATAAAATGCTCCAATTAGTGATCTTCAAAGTTTCTACCTATTATGTATGTTTGAGTCATGAGTACAGAATCTCACAATCCCTTTCTCTGTCTTAACCACTCCTTGGTGCCTGCAGTACTAGCCAAAAAGCGAAGTGTTGGTGCTATGTATGATGCGACATTTTTGCTTTGAGATGTTCTCACAGAGAAGCAGACTTTGAAGCTTGGTTTGCCAGAATCAGGCTCTGGAGAGAACAAAAAATGGAGTGTGATATCTGAGAACCGTTATATTCCTTGTAGACACTGTTAGAGTCTTAGCACTGTTCACTGGTGT